>NW_027473584.1:0-218533 GCF_050947335.1 Megachile rotundata | reverse complement strand
ATCATATAAGCATAATATGGCCAATAATATGAGTTAGATTGATAATAGTAAGAGTAACAAGTAAAGTAATTGTCGTTCTATCGATAGTATAAGCATAATATGGCTAATAATATGAGTTAGATGGATAATAATAAGAGTAATGAGTATAGTAATTGTCGTTCTATCGATCATATAAGCATAATATGGCTAATAATATGAGTTAGATTGATAATAATGAGAGTAACAAGTATAGAAATTGTCGTTCAATCGATCATATAAGCATAATATGGCTAATAATATGAGTTAGATTGATAATAATAAGAGTAACAAGTATAGTAATTGTCGTTCTATCGATAATATAAGCATAATATGGCTAATAATATGAGTTAGATTGGTAATAATAAGAGTAATAAGTACAGTAATCTTCGTTCTATCGATCATATAAGCATAATATGGCTAATAATATGAGTTTGATTGATATTAATGAGAGTAACAAGTATAGAAATTGTCGTTCAGTCGATCATATAAGCATAATATGGCTAATAATATGAGTTAGATTGATAATAATAAGAGTAATAAGTACAGTAATCTTCGTTCAATCGATCATATAAGCATAATATGGTTAATAATATGAGTTAGATTGATAATAATAAGAGTAACAAGTATAGCAATTGTCGTTCTATCGAACATATAAGCATTATATGGCTAATTATATGAGTTAGATTGATAATAATAAGAGTAACAATTATAGTAATTGTCGTTCTATCGATAATATAAGCATAATATGGCTAATAATATGAGTCAGATTGGTAATAATAAGAGTAATAAGTACAGTAATCCTCGTTGAATCGATCATATAAGCATAATATGGCCAATAATATGAGTTAGATTGATAATAATAAGAGTAATAAGTACAGTAATCTTCGTTCAATCGATCATATAAGCATAATATGGCTAATAATATGATTTAGATTCATAAAAGTAGGAGTAATAAGTATAGTAATTGTCATTCTATCGATCATATAAGCATTATATGGCTAATAATATGAGTTAGATTGATAATAATGAGAGTAACAAGTATAGTAATTGTCGTTCAATCGATCATATAAGCATAATATGGCTAATAATATGAGTTAGATTGATAATAATAAGAGTAATGAGTATAGTAATTGTCGTCCTATCGATCATATCCACATAATATGGCCAATGAAATGAGTTAGATTGATATTAATTAGAGTAATAAGTATAGTAATTGTCGTTCCATCGATCATATAAGCATAATATGGCTAATAATATGAGTTAGATTGATAATAATAAGAGTAATAAGTATTGTAATTGTCGTTCTACCGATCATATAAGCTTAATATGGCTAATAATATGAGTTAGATTGATAATAATAAGAGTAATGGGTATAGTAATTGTCGTCCTATCAATCATATCCACATAATATGGCCAATAATATGAGTTAGATTGATAATAATAAGAGTAACAAGTATAGTAATTGTCGTTCTATCGATAATATAAGCATAATATGGCTAATAATATGAGTTAGATTGATAATAATAAGAGTAATAAGTACAGTAATCTTCGTTCAATCGATCATATAAGCATAATATGGCTAATAATATGATTTAGATTCATAAAAGTAGGAGTAATAAGTATAGTAATTGTCATTCTATCGATCATATAAGCATTATATGGCTAATAATATGAGTTAGATCGATAATAATGAGAGTAACAAGTATAGTAATTGTCGTTCAATCGATCATATAAGCATAATATGGCTAATAATATGAGTTAGATTGATAATAATAAGAGTAATAAGTATAGAAATTGTCGTTCTATCGATCATATAAGCATAATATGGCTAATAATATGTGTTAGATTGATAATAATGAGAGTAACAAGTATAGGAAATGTCGCTCAATCGATCATATAAGCATAATATGGCTAGTAATATGAGTTAGATTGATAATAATAAGAGTAACAAGTACAGTAATTGTCGTTCTATCGATAATTTAAGCATAATATGGCTAATAATATGAGTTAGATTGATATTAATAAGAGTAATAAGTATAGTAATTGTCGTTCTATCGATCATATAAGCATAATATGGCTAATAATATGAGTTAGATTGATAATAATAAGAGTAATAAGTATCGTAATTGTCGTTCTATCGATCATATAAGCTTAATATGGCTAATAATATGAGTTAGATTGATAATAATAAGAGTAATGGGTATAGTAATTGTCGTTCTATCGATCATATAAGCATAATATGGCAAATAATATGAGTTAGATTGATAATAATAAGAGTAATAAGTACAGTAATCTTCGTTCAATTGATCATATAAGCATAATATGGCTAATAATATGATTTAGATTCATAAAAGTAGGAGTAATAAGTATAGTAATTGTCATTCTATCGATCATATAAGCATTATATGGCTAATAATATGAGTTAGATTGATAATAATGAGAGTAACAAGTATAGTAATTGTCGTTCAATCGATCATATAAGCATAATATGGCTAATAATATGAGTTAGATTGATGATAATAAGAGTAATGAGTATAGTAATTGTCGTTCTATCGATAATATAAGCATAATATGGCTAATAATATGAGTTAGATTGGTAATAATAAGAGTAATAAGTACAGTAATCCTCGTTCAATCGATCATATAGGCATAATATGGCCAATAATATGAGTTAGATTGATAATAGTAAGAGTAACAAGTAAAGTAATTGTCGTTCTATCGATAGTATAAGCATAATATGGCTAATAATATGAGTTAGATTGATAATAATAAGAGTAATGAGTATAGTAATTGTCGTCCTATCGATCATATACACATAATATGGCCAATAATATGAGTTAGATTGATATTAATAAGAGTAATAAGTATAGTAATTGTCGTTCTATCGATCATATAAGCATAATATGGCTAATAATATGAGTTAGATTGATAATAATGAAAGTAACAGGTTTAGATATTGTCGTTCAATCGATCATATAAGCATAATATGGCTAATAATATGAGTAAGATTGATAATAATAAGAGTAACAAGTATAGTAATTGTCGTTCTATCGATAATATAAGCATAATATGGCTAATAATATGAGTTAGATTGGTAATAATAAGAGTAATAAGTACAGTAATCCTCGTTCAATCGATCATATAAGCATAATATGGCCAATAATATGAGTTAGATTGATAATAGTAAGAGTAACAAGTAAAGTAATTGTCGTTCTATCGATAGTATAAGCATAATATGGCTAATAATATGAGTTAGATGGATAATAATAAGAGTAATGAGTATAGTAATTGTCGTTCTATCGATCATATAAGCATAATATGGCTAATAATATGAGTTAGATTGATAATAATGAGAGTAACAAGTATAGAAATTGTCGTTCAATCGATCATATAAGCATAATATGGCTAATAATATGAGTTAGATTGATAATAATAAGAGTAACAAGTATAGTAATTGTCGTTCTATCGATAATATAAGCATAATATGGCTAATAATATGAGTTAGATTGGTAATAATAAGAGTAATAAGTACAGTAATCTTCGTTCTATCGATCATATAAGCATAATATGGCTAATAATATGAGTTTGATTGATATTAATGAGAGTAACAAGTATAGAAATTGTCGTTCAGTCGATCATATAAGCATAATATGGCTAATAATATAAGTTAGATTGATAATAATAAGAGTAATAAGTACAGTAATCTTCGTTCAATCGATCAGATAAGCATAATATGGTTAATAATATGAGTTAGATTGATAATAATAAGAGTAACAAGTATAGCAATTGTCGTTCTATCGAACATATAAGCATTATATGGCTAATTATATGAGTTAGATTGATAATAATAAGAGTAACAATTATAGTAATTGTCGTTCTATCGATAATATAAGCATAATATGGCTAATAATATGAGTCAGATTGGTAATAATAAGAGTAATAAGTACAGTAATCCTCGTTGAATCGATCATATAAGCATAATATGGCCAATAATATGAGTTAGATTGATAATAATAAGAGTAATAAGTACAGTAATCTTCGTTCAATCGATCATATAAGCATAATATGGCTAATAATATGATTTAGACTCATAAAAGTAGGAGTAATAAGTATAGTAATTGTCATTCTATCGATCATATAAGCATTATATGGCTAATAATATGAGTTAGATTGATAATAATGAGAGTAACAAGTATAGTAATTGTCGTTCAATCGATCATATAAGCATAATATGGCTAATAATATGAGTTAGATTGATAATAATAAGAGTAATGAGTATAGTAATTGTCGTCCTATCGATCATATCCACATAATATGGCCAATAAAATGAGTTAGATTGATATTAATTAGAGTAATAAGTATAGTAATTGTCGTTCCATCGATCATATAAGCATAATATGGCTAATAATATGAGTTAGATTGATAATAATAAGAGTAATAAGTATTGTAATTGTCGTTCTATCGATCATATAAGCTTAATATGGCTAATAATATGAGTTAGATTGATAATAATAAGAGTAATGGGTATAGTAATTGTCGTCCTATCAATCATATCCACATAATATGGCCAATAATATGAGTTAGATTGATAATAATAAGAGTAACAAGTATAGTAATTGTCGTTCTATCGATAATATAAGCATAATATGGCTAATAATATGAGTTAGATTGATAATAATAAGAGTAATAAGTACAGTAATCTTCGTTCAATCGATCATATAAGCATAATATGGCTAATAATATGATTTAGATTCATAAAAGTAGGAGTAATAAGTATAGTAATTGTCATTCTATCGATCATATAAGCATTATATGGCTAATAATATGAGTTAGATCGATAATAATGAGAGTAACAAGTATAGTAATTGTCGTTCAATCGATCATATAAGCATAATATGGCTAATAATATGAGTTAGATTGATAATAATAAGAGTAATAAGTATAGAAATTGTCGTTCTATCGATCATATAAGCATAATATGGCTAATAATATGTGTTAGATTGATAATAATGAGAGTAACAAGTATAGGAATTGTCGCTCAATCGATCATATAAGCATAATATGGCTAGTAATATGAGTTAGATTGATAATAATAAGAGTAACAAGTACAGTAATTGTCGTTCTATCGATAATTTAAGCATAATATGGCTAATAATATGAGTTAGATTGATATTAATAAGAGTAATAAGTATAGTAATTGTCGTTCTATCGATCATATAAGCATAATATGGCTAATAATATGAGTTAGATTGATAATAATAAGAGTAATAAGTATCGTAATTGTCGTTCTATCGATCATATAAGCTTAATATGGCTAATAATATGAGTTAGATTGATAATAATAAGAGTAATGGGTATAGTAATTGTCGTCCTATCGATCATATCCACTTAATATGGCCAATAATATGAGTTAGATTGATAATAATAAGAGTAACAAGTATAGTAATTGTCGTTCCATCGATAATATAAGCATAATATGGCTAATAATATGAGATAGATTGGTAATAATAAGAGTAATAAGTACAGTAATCCTCGTTCAACCGATCATATAAGCATAATATGGCCAATAATATGAGTTAGATTGATAATAGTAAGAGTAACAAGTAAAGTAATTGTCGTTCTATCGATAGTATAAGCATAATATGGCTAATAATATGAGTTAGATTGATAATAATAAGAGTAATGAGTATAGTAATTGTCGTTCTATCGATCATATAAGCATAATATGACTAATAATATGAGTTAGATTGGTAATAATAAGAGTAATAAGTACAGTAATCCTCGTTCAATCGATCATATAAGCATAATATGGCTAATAATATGAGTTAGATAGATAACAGCAAGAGTAATAAGTATAGTAATTGTCGTTCTATCGATCATATAAGCATAATATGGCTAATAATATGAGTTAGATTGATAATAATGAAAGTAACAGGTTTAGAAATTGTCGTTCAATCGATCATATAAGCATAATATGGCTAATAATATGAGTAAGATTGATAATAATAAGAGTAACAAGTATAGTAATTGTCGTTCTATCGATAATATAAGCATAATATGGCTAATAATATGAGTTAGATTGGTAATAATAAGAGTAATAAGTACAGTACTCCTCGTTCAATCGATCATATAAGCATAACATGGCCAATAATATGAGTTAAATTGATAATAGTAAGAGTAACAAGTAAAGTAATTGTCGTTCTATCGATAGTATAAGCATAATATGGCTAATAATATGAGTTAGATTGATAATAATAAGAGTAATGAGTATAGTAATTGTCGTTCTATCGATCATATAAGCATAATATGGCTAATAATATGAGTTAGATTGATAATAATGAGAGCAACAAGTATAGAAATTGTCGTTCAATCGATCATATAAGCATAATATGGCTAATAATATGAGTTAGATTGATATTAATAAGAGTAATAAGTATAGTAATTGTCGTTCTATCGATCATATAAGCATAATATGGCTAATAATATGAGTTAGATTGATAATAATAAGAGTAATAAGTATCGTAATTGTCGTTCTATCGATCATATAAGCTTAATATGGCTAATAATATGAGTTAGATTGATAATAATAAGAGTAATGGGTATAGTAATTGTCGTCCTATCGATCATATCCACTTAATATGGCCAATAATATGAGTTAGATTGATAATAATAAGAGTAACAAGTATAGTAATTGTCGTTCTATCGATAATATAAGCATAATATGGCTAATAATATGAGATAGATTGGTAATAATAAGAGTAATAAGTACAGTAATCCTCGTTCAACCGATCATATAAGCATAATATGGCCAATAATATGAGTTAGATTGATAATAGTAAGAGTAACAAGTAAAGTAATTGTCGTTCTATCGATCATATAAGCATTATATGGCTAATAATATGAGTCAGATTGATAATAATGAGAGTAACAAGTATAGTAATTGTCGTTCAATCGATCATATAAGCATAATATGGCTAATAATATGAGTAAGATTGATAATAATAAGAGTAACAAGTATAGTAATTGTCGTCCTATCAATCATATCCACATAATATGGCCAATAATATGAGTTAGATTGATAATAATAAGAGTAACAAGTATAGTAATTGTCGTTCTATCGATAATATAAGCATAATATGGCTAATAATATGAGTTAGATTGGTAATAATAAGAGTAATAAGTATAGTAATTGTCGTTCTATCGATCATATAAGCATAATATGGCAAATAATATGAGTTAGATTGATAATAATAAGAGTAATAAGTACAGTAGTCTTCGTTCAATCGATCATATAAGCATAATATGGCTAATAATATGATTTAGATTCATAAAAGTAGGAGTAATAAGTATAGTAATTGTCATTCTATCGATCATATAAGCATTATATGGCTAATAATATGAGTTAGATCGATAATAATGAGAGTAACAAGTATAGTAATTGTCGTTCAATCGATCATATAAGCATAATATGGCTAATAATATGAGTTAGATTGATAATAATAAGAGTAACAAGTACAGTAATTGTCGTTCTATCGATAATTTAAGCATAATATGGCTAATAATATGAGTTAGATTGGTAATAATAAGAGTAACAAGTATAGTAATTGTCGTTCTATCGATAAGATAAGCATAATGTGGCTAATAATATGAGTTAGATTGGTAATAATAAGAGTAATAAGTACGGTAATCATCGTTCAATCGATCATATAAGCATAATATGGCCAATAATATGCGTTAGATTGATAATAGTAAGAGTAACAAGTAAACTAATTGTCGTTCTATCGATAGTATAAGCATAATATGGCTAATAATATGAGTTAGATTGATAATAATAAGAGTAACAAGTATAGCAATTGTCGTTCTATCGATCATATAAGCATTATATGGCTAATAATATGAGTTAGGTTGATAATAATGAGAGTAACAAGTATAGTAATTATCGTTCAATCGATCATATAAGCATAATATGGCCAATAATATGAGTTAGATTGATATTAATAAGAGTAATAAGTATAGTAATTGTCGTTCTATCGATCATATAAGCATAATATGGCTAATAATATGAGTTAGATTGATAATAATAAGAGTAATAAGTATCGTAATTGTCGTTCTATCGATCATGTAAGCTTAATATGGCTAATAATATGAGTTAGATTGATAATAATAAGAGTAATGGGTATAGTAATTGTCGTCCTATCGATCATATCCACTTAATATGGCCAATAATATGAGTTAGATTGATAATAATAAGAGTAACAAGTATAGTAATTGTCGTTCTATCGATAATATAAGCATAATATGGCTAATAATATGAGATAGATTGGTAATAATAAGAGTAATAAGTACAGTAATCCTCGTTCAACCGATCATATAAGCATAATATGGCCAATAATATGAGTTAGATTGATAATAGTAAGAGTAACAAGTAAAGTAATTGTCGTTCTATCGATAGTATAAGCATAATATGGCTAATAATATGAGTTAGATTGATAATAATAAGAGTAATGAGTATAGTAATTGTCGTTCTATCGATCATATAAGCATAATATGACTAATAATATGAGTTAGATTGGTAATAATAAGAGTAATAAGTACAGAAATCCTCGTTCAATCGATCATATAAGCATAATATGGCTAATAATATGAGTTAGATAGATAACAGCAAGAGTAATAAGTATAGTAATTGTCGTTCTATCGATCATATAAGCATAATATGGCTAATAATATGAGTTAGATTGATAATAATGAAGGCAACAGGTTTAGAAATTGTCGTTCAATCGATCATATAAGCATAATATGGCTAATAATATGAGTAAGATTGATAATAATAAGAGTAACATGTATAGTAATTGTCGTTCTATCGATAATATAAGCATAATATGGCTAATAATATGAGTTAGATTGGTAATAATAAGTGTAATAAGTACAGTAATCCTCGTTCAATCGATCATATAAGCATAATATGGCCAATAATATGAGTTAGGTTGATAATAGTAAGAGTAACAAGTAAAGTAATTGTCGTTCTATCGATAGTATAAGCATAATATGGCTAATAATATGAGTTAGATTGATAATAATAAGAGTAATGAGTATAGTAATTGTCGTTCTATCGATAATATAAGCATAATATGGCTAATAATATGAGTTAGATTGGTAATAATAAGAGTAATAAGTACAGTAATCTTCGTTCTATCGATCATATAAGCATAATATGGCTAATAATATGAGTTTGATTGATATTAATGAGAGCAACAAGTATAGAAATTGTCGTTCAGTCGATCATATAAGCATAATATGGCTAATAATATGAGTTAGATTGATAATAATAAGAGTAATAAGTACAGTAATCTTCGTTCAATCGATCATATAAGCATAATATGGTTAATAATATGAGTTAGATTGATAATAATAAGAGTAACAAGTATAGCAATTGTCGTTCTATCGAACATATAAGCATTATATGGCTAATAATGTGAGTTAGATTGATAATAATAAGAGTAACAATTATAGTAATTGTCGTTCTATCGATAATATAAGCATAATATGGCTAATAATATGAGACAGATTGGTAATAATAAGAGTAATAAGTACAGTAATCCTCGTTGAATCGATCATACAAGCATAATATGGCCGATAATATGAGTTAGATTGATAATAATACGAGTAACAAGTATAGTAATTGTCGTTCTATCGATCATATAAGCATAATATGGCTAATAATATGAGTTTGATTGATAATAATGAGAGTAACAAGTATAGAAGTTGTCGATCAATCGATCATATAAGCATAATATGGCTAATAATATGAGTTAGATTGATAATAATAAGAGTAATAAGTACAGTAATCTTCGTTCTATCGATCATATAAGCATAATATGGCTAATAATATGAGTTTGATTGATATTAATGAGAGTAACAAGTATAGAAATTGTCGTTCAGTCGATCATATAAGCATAATATGGCTAATAATATGAGTTAGATTGATAATAATAAGAGTAATAAGTACAGTAATCTTCGTTCAATCGATCATATAAGCATAATATGGTTAATAATATGAGTTAGATTGATAATAATAAGAGTAACAAGTATAGTAATTGTCGTTCTATCGATAATATAAGCATAATATGGCTAATAATATGAGTTAGATTGGTAATAATAAGAGTAATAAGTATAGTAATTGTCGTTCTATCGATCATATAAGCATAATATGGCAAATAATATGAGTTAGATTGATAATAATAAGAGTAATAAGTACAGTAATCTTCGTTCAATTGATCATATAAGCATAATATGGCTAATAATATGATTTAGATTCATAAAAGTAGGAGTAATAAGTATAGTAATTGTCATTCTATCGATCATATAAGCATTATATGGCTAATAATATGAGTTAGATTGATAATAATGAGAGTAACAAGTATAGTAATTGTCGTTCAATCGATCATATAAGCATAATATGGCTAATAATATGAGTTAGATTGATGATAATAAGAGTAATGAGTATAGTAATTGTCGTTCTATCGATAATATAAGCATAATATGGCTAATAATATGAGTTAGATTGGTAATAATAAGAGTAATAAGTACAGTAATCCTCGTTCAATCGATCATATAGGCATAATATGGCCAATAATATGAGTTAGATTGATAATAGTAAGAGTAACAAGTAAAGTAATTGTCGTTCTATCGATAGTATAAGCATAATATGGCTAATAATATGAGTTAGATTGATAATAATAAGAGTAATGAGTATAGTAATTGTCGTCCTATCGATCATATACACATAATATGGCCAATAATATGAGTTAGATTGATATTAATAAGAGTAATAAGTATAGTAATTGTCGTTCTATCGATCATATAAGCATAATATGGCTAATAATATGAGTTAGATTGATAATAATGAAAGTAACAGGTTTAGATATTGTCGTTCAATCGATCATATAAGCATAATATGGCTAATAATATGAGTTAGATTGGTAATAATAAGTGTAATAAGTACAGTAATCCTCGTTCAATCGATCATATAAGCATAATATGGCCAATAATATGAGTTAGGTTGATAATAGTAAGAGTAACAAGTAAAGTAATTGTCGTTCTATCGATAGTATAAGCATAATATGGCTAATAATATGAGTTAGATTGGTAATAATAAGTGTAATAAGTACAGTAATCCTCGTTCAATCGATCATATAAGCATAATATGGCCAATAATATGAGTTAGGTTGATAATAGTAAGAGTAACAAGTAAAGTAATTGTCGTTCTATCGATAGTATAAGCATAATATGGCTAATAATATGAGTTAGATTGATAATAATAAGAGTAATGAGTATAGTAATTGTCGTTCTATCGATAATATAAGCATAATATGGCTAATAATATGAGTTAGATTGGTAATAATAAGAGTAATAAGTACAGTAATCTTCGTTCTATCGATCATATAAGCATAATATGGCTAATAATATGAGTTTGATTGATATTAATGAGAGCAACAAGTATAGAAATTGTCGTTCAGTCGATCATATAAGCATAATATGGCTAATAATATGAGTTAGATTGATAATAATAAGAGTAATAAGTACAGTAATCTTCGTTCAATCGATCATATAAGCATAATATGGTTAATAATATGAGTTAGATTGATAATAATAAGAGTAACAAGTATAGCAATTGTCGTTCTATCGAACATATAAGCATTATATGGCTAATAATGTGAGTTAGATTGATAATAATAAGAGTAACAATTATAGTAATTGTCGTTCTATCGATAATATAAGCATAATATGGCTAATAATATGAGACAGATTGGTAATAATAAGAGTAATAAGTACAGTAATCCTCGTTGAATCGATCATACAAGCATAATATGGCCGATAATATGAGTTAGATTGATAATAATACGAGTAACAAGTATAGTAATTGTCGTTCTATCGATCATATAAGCATAATATGGCTAATAATATGAGTTTGATTGATAATAATGAGAGTAACAAGTATAGAAGTTGTCGATCAATCGATCATATAAGCATAATATGGCTAATAATATGAGTTAGATTGATAATAATAAGAGTAATAAGTACAGTAATCTTCGTTCTATCGATCATATAAGCATAATATGGCTAATAATATGAGTTTGATTGATATTAATGAGAGTAACAAGTATAGAAATTGTCGTTCAGTCGATCATATAAGCATAATATGGCTAATAATATGAGTTAGATTGATAATAATAAGAGTAATAAGTACAGTAATCTTCGTTCAATCGATCATATAAGCATAATATGGTTAATAATATGAGTTAGATTGATAATAATAAGAGTAACAAGTATAGTAATTGTCGTTCTATCGATAATATAAGCATAATATGGCTAATAATATGAGTTAGATTGGTAATAATAAGAGTAATAAGTATAGTAATTGTCGTTCTATCGATCATATAAGCATAATATGGCAAATAATATGAGTTAGATTGATAATAATAAGAGTAATAAGTACAGTAATCTTCGTTCAATTGATCATATAAGCATAATATGGCTAATAATATGATTTAGATTCATAAAAGTAGGAGTAATAAGTATAGTAATTGTCATTCTATCGATCATATAAGCATTATATGGCTAATAATATGAGTTAGATTGATAATAATGAGAGTAACAAGTATAGTAATTGTCGTTCAATCGATCATATAAGCATAATATGGCTAATAATATGAGTTAGATTGATGATAATAAGAGTAATGAGTATAGTAATTGTCGTTCTATCGATAATATAAGCATAATATGGCTAATAATATGAGTTAGATTGGTAATAATAAGAGTAATAAGTACAGTAATCCTCGTTCAATCGATCATATAGGCATAATATGGCCAATAATATGAGTTAGATTGATAATAGTAAGAGTAACAAGTAAAGTAATTGTCGTTCTATCGATAGTATAAGCATAATATGGCTAATAATATGAGTTAGATTGATAATAATAAGAGTAATGAGTATAGTAATTGTCGTCCTATCGATCATATACACATAATATGGCCAATAATATGAGTTAGATTGATATTAATAAGAGTAATAAGTATAGTAATTGTCGTTCTATCGATCATATAAGCATAATATGGCTAATAATATGAGTTAGATTGATAATAATGAAAGTAACAGGTTTAGATATTGTCGTTCAATCGATCATATAAGCATAATATGGCTAATAATATGAGTAAGATTGATAATAATAAGAGTAACAAGTATAGTAATTGTCGTTCTATCGATAATATAAGCATAATATGGCTAATAATATGAGTTAGATTGGTAATAATAAGAGTAATAAGTACAGTAATCCTCGTTCAATCGATCATATAAGCATAATATGGCCAATAATATGAGTTAGATTGATAATAGTAAGAGTAACAAGTAAAGTAATTGTCGTTCTATCGATAGTATAAGCATAATATGGCTAATAATATGAGTTAGATGGATAATAATAAGAGTAATGAGTATAGTAATTGTCGTTCTATCGATCATATAAGCATAATATGGCTAATAATATGAGTTAGATTGATAATAATGAGAGTAACAAGTATAGAAATTGTCGTTCAATCGATCATATAAGCATAATATGGCTAATAATATGAGTTAGATTGATAATAATAAGAGTAACAAGTATAGTAATTGTCGTTCTATCGATAATATAAGCATAATATGGCTAATAATATGAGTTAGATTGGTAATAATAAGAGTAATAAGTACAGTAATCTTCGTTCTATCGATCATATAAGCATAATATGGCTAATAATATGAGTTTGATTGATATTAATGAGAGTAACAAGTATAGAAATTGTCGTTCAGTCGATCATATAAGCATAATATGGCTAATAATATGAGTTAGATTGGTAATAATAAGAGTAATAAGTACAGAAATCCTCGTTCAATCGATCATATAAGCATAATATGGCTAATAATATGAGTTAGATAGATAACAGCAAGAGTAATAAGTATAGTAATTGTCGTTCTATCGATCATATAAGCATAATATGGCTAATAATATGAGTTAGATTGATAATAATGAAGGCAACAGGTTTAGAAATTGTCGTTCAATCGATCATATAAGCATAATATGGCTAATAATATGAGTAAGATTGATAATAATAAGAGTAACATGTATAGTAATTGTCGTTCTATCGATAATATAAGCATAATATGGCTAATAATATGAGTTAGATTGGTAATAATAAGTGTAATAAGTACAGTAATCCTCGTTCAATCGATCATATAAGCATAATATGGCCAATAATATGAGTTAGGTTGATAATAGTAAGAGTAACAAGTAAAGTAATTGTCGTTCTATCGATAGTATAAGCATAATATGGCTAATAATATGAGTTAGATTGATAATAATAAGAGTAATGAGTATAGTAATTGTCGTTCTATCGATAATATAAGCATAATATGGCTAATAATATGAGTTAGATTGGTAATAATAAGAGTAATAAGTACAGTAATCTTCGTTCTATCGATCATATAAGCATAATATGGCTAATAATATGAGTTTGATTGATATTAATGAGAGCAACAAGTATAGAAATTGTCGTTCAGTCGATCATATAAGCATAATATGGCTAATAATATGAGTTAGATTGATAATAATAAGAGTAATAAGTACAGTAATCTTCGTTCAATCGATCATATAAGCATAATATGGTTAATAATATGAGTTAGATTGATAATAATAAGAGTAACAAGTATAGCAATTGTCGTTCTATCGAACATATAAGCATTATATGGCTAATAATGTGAGTTAGATTGATAATAATAAGAGTAACAATTATAGTAATTGTCGTTCTATCGATAATATAAGCATAATATGGCTAATAATATGAGACAGATTGGTAATAATAAGAGTAATAAGTACAGTAATCCTCGTTGAATCGATCATACAAGCATAATATGGCCGATAATATGAGTTAGATTGATAATAATACGAGTAACAAGTATAGTAATTGTCGTTCTATCGATCATATAAGCATAATATGGCTAATAATATGAGTTTGATTGATAATAATGAGAGTAACAAGTATAGAAGTTGTCGATCAATCGATCATATAAGCATAATATGGCTAATAATATGAGTTAGATTGATAATAATAAGAGTAATAAGTACAGTAATCTTCGTTCTATCGATCATATAAGCATAATATGGCTAATAATATGAGTTTGATTGATATTAATGAGAGTAACAAGTATAGAAATTGTCGTTCAGTCGATCATATAAGCATAATATGGCTAATAATATGAGTTAGATTGATAATAATAAGAGTAATAAGTACAGTAATCTTCGTTCAATCGATCATATAAGCATAATATGGTTAATAATATGAGTTAGATTGATAATAATAAGAGTAACAAGTATAGTAATTGTCGTTCTATCGATAATATAAGCATAATATGGCTAATAATATGAGTTAGATTGGTAATAATAAGAGTAATAAGTATAGTAATTGTCGTTCTATCGATCATATAAGCATAATATGGCAAATAATATGAGTTAGATTGATAATAATAAGAGTAATAAGTACAGTAATCTTCGTTCAATTGATCATATAAGCATAATATGGCTAATAATATGATTTAGATTCATAAAAGTAGGAGTAATAAGTATAGTAATTGTCATTCTATCGATCATATAAGCATTATATGGCTAATAATATGAGTTAGATTGATAATAATGAGAGTAACAAGTATAGTAATTGTCGTTCAATCGATCATATAAGCATAATATGGCTAATAATATGAGTTAGATTGATGATAATAAGAGTAATGAGTATAGTAATTGTCGTTCTATCGATAATATAAGCATAATATGGCTAATAATATGAGTTAGATTGGTAATAATAAGAGTAATAAGTACAGTAATCCTCGTTCAATCGATCATATAGGCATAATATGGCCAATAATATGAGTTAGATTGATAATAGTAAGAGTAACAAGTAAAGTAATTGTCGTTCTATCGATAGTATAAGCATAATATGGCTAATAATATGAGTTAGATTGATAATAATAAGAGTAATGAGTATAGTAATTGTCGTCCTATCGATCATATACACATAATATGGCCAATAATATGAGTTAGATTGATATTAATAAGAGTAATAAGTATAGTAATTGTCGTTCTATCGATCATATAAGCATAATATGGCTAATAATATGAGTTAGATTGATAATAATGAAAGTAACAGGTTTAGATATTGTCGTTCAATCGATCATATAAGCATAATATGGCTAATAATATGAGTAAGATTGATAATAATAAGAGTAACAAGTATAGTAATTGTCGTTCTATCGATAATATAAGCATAATATGGCTAATAATATGAGTTAGATTGGTAATAATAAGAGTAATAAGTACAGTAATCCTCGTTCAATCGATCATATAAGCATAATATGGCCAATAATATGAGTTAGATTGATAATAGTAAGAGTAACAAGTAAAGTAATTGTCGTTCTATCGATAGTATAAGCATAATATGGCTAATAATATGAGTTAGATGGATAATAATAAGAGTAATGAGTATAGTAATTGTCGTTCTATCGATCATATAAGCATAATATGGCTAATAATATGAGTTAGATTGATAATAATGAGAGTAACAAGTATAGAAATTGTCGTTCAATCGATCATATAAGCATAATATGGCTAATAATATGAGTTAGATTGATAATAATAAGAGTAACAAGTATAGTAATTGTCGTTCTATCGATAATATAAGCATAATATGGCTAATAATATGAGTTAGATTGGTAATAATAAGAGTAATAAGTACAGTAATCTTCGTTCTATCGATCATATAAGCATAATATGGCTAATAATATGAGTTTGATTGATATTAATGAGAGTAACAAGTATAGAAATTGTCGTTCAGTCGATCATATAAGCATAATATGGCTAATAATATGAGTTAGATTGATAATAATAAGAGTAATAAGTACAGTAATCTTCGTTCAATCGATCATATAAGCATAATATGGTTAATAATATGAGTTAGATTGATAATAATAAGAGTAACAAGTATAGCAATTGTCGTTCTATCGAACATATAAGCATTATATGCTAATTATATGAGTTAGATTGATAATAATAAGGAGTAACAATTATAGTAATTGTCGTTCTATCGATAATATAAGCATAATATGGCTAATAATATGAGTCAGATTGGTAATAATAAGAGTAATAAGTACAGTAATCCTCGTTGAATCGATCATATAAGCATAATATGGCCAATAATATGAGTTAGATTGATAATAATAAGAGTAATAAGTGACAGTAATCTTCGTTCAATCGATCATATAAGCATAATATGGCTAATAATATGATTTAGATTCATAAAAGTAGGAGTAATAAGTATAGTAATTGTCATTCTATCGATCATATAAGCATTATATGGCTAATAATATGAGTTAGATTGATAATAATGAGAGTAACAAGTATAGTAATTGTCGTTCAATCGATCATATAAGCATAATATGGCTAATATATGAGTTAGATTGATAATAATAAGAGTAATGAGTATAGTAATTGTCGTCCTATCGATCATATCCACATAATATGGCCAATAAAATGAGTTAGATTGATATTAATTAGAGTAATAAGTATAGTAATTGTCGTTCCATCGATCATATAAGCATAATATGGCTAATAATATGAGTTAGATTGATAATAATAAGAGTAATAAGTATTGTAATTGTCGTTCTATCGATCATATAAGCTTAATATGGCTAATAATATGAGTTAGATTGATAATAATAAGAGTAATGGGTATAGTAATTGTCGTCCTATCAATCATATCCACATAATATGGCCAATAATATGAGTTAGATTGATAATAATAAGAGTAACAAGTATAGTAATTGTCGTTCTATCGATAATATAAGCATAATATGGCTAATAATATGAGTTAGATTGATAATAATAAGAGTAATAAGTACAGTAATCTTCGTTCAATCGATCATATAAGCATAATATGGCTAATAATATGATTTAGATTCATAAAAGTAGGAGTAATAAGTATAGTAATTGTCATTCTATCGATCATATAAGCATTATATGGCTAATAATATGAGTTAGATCGATAATAATGAGGAGTAACAAGTATAGTAATTGTCGTTCAATTCGATCATATAAGCATAATATGGCTAATAATATGAGTTAGATTGATAATAATAAGAGTAATAAGTATAGAAATTGTCGTTCTATCGATCATATAAGCATAATATGGCTAATAATATGTGTTAGATTGATAATAATGAGAGTAACAAGTATAGGAATTGTCGCTCAATCGATCATATAAGCATAATATGGCTAGTAATATGAGTTAGATTGATAATAATAAGAGTAACAAGTACAGTAATTGTCGTTCTATCGATAATTTAAGCATAATATGGCTAATATATATGGAGTTAGGATTGATATTAATAAGAGTAATAAGTATAGTAATTGTCGTTCTATCGATCATATAAGCCATAATATGGGCTAATAATATGAGTTAGATTGATAATAATAAGAGTAATAAGTATCGTAATTGTCGTTCTATCGATCATATAAGCTTAATATGGCTAATAATATGAGTTAGATTGATATAATAAGAGTAATGGGTATAGTAATTGTCGTCCTATCGATCATATCCACTTAATATGGCCAATAATATGAGTTAGATTGATAATAATAAGAGTAACAAGTATAGTAATTGTCGTTCCATCGATAATATAAGCATAATATGGCTAATAATATGAGATAGATTGGTAATAATAAGAGTAATAAGTACAGTAATCCTCGTTCAAACCGATCATATAAGCATAATATGGCCAATAATATGAGTTAGATTGATAATAGTAAGAGTAACAAGTAAAGTAATTGTCGTTCTATCGATAGTATAAGCATAATATGGCTAATAATATGAGTTAGATTGATAATAATAAGAGTAATGAGTATAGTAATTGTCGTTCTATCGATCATATAAGCATAATATGACTAATAATATGAGTTAGATTGGTAATAATAAGAGTAATAAGTACAGTAATCCTCGTTCAATCGATCATATAAGCATAATATGGCTAATAATATGAGTTAGATAGATAACAGCAAGAGTAATAAGTATAGTAATTGTCGTTCTATCGATCATATAAGCATAATATGGCTAATAATATGAGTTAGATTGATAATAATGAAAGTAACAGGTTTAGAAATTGTCGTTCAAATCGATCATATAAGCATAATATGGCTAATAATATGAGTAAGATTGATAATAATAAGAGTAACAAGTATAGTAATTGTCGTTCTATCGATAATATAAGCATAATATGGGCTAATAATATGAGTTAGATTGGTAATAATAAGAGTAATAAGTACAGTAATCCTCGTTCAAATCGATCATATAAGCATAATATGGCCAATAATATGAGTTAGATTGATAATAGTAAGAGTAACAAGTAAAGTAATTGTCGTTCTATCGATAGTATAAGCATAATATGGCTAATAATATGAGTTAGATTGATAATAATAAGAGTAATGAGTATAGTAATTGTCGTTCTATCGATCATATAAGCATAATATGGCTAATAATATGAGTTAGATTGATAATAATGAGAGTAACAAGTATAGAAATTGTCGTTCAATCGATCATATAAGCATAATATTGGCTAATAATATGAGTTAGATTGATATTAATAAGAGTAATAAGTATAGTAATTGTCGTTCTATCGATCATATAAGCATAATATGGCTAATAATATGAGTTAGATTGATAATAATAAGAGTAATAAGTATCGTAATTGTCGTTCTATCGATCATATAAGCTTAATATGGCTAATAATATGAGTTAGATTGATAATAATAAGAGTAATGGGTATAGTAATTGTCGTCCTATCGATCATATCCACTTAATATGGCCAATAATATGAGTTAGATTGATAATAATAAGAGTAACAAGTATAGTAATTGTCGTTCTATCGATAATATAAGCATAATATGGGCTAATAATATGAGATAGATTGGTAATAATAAGAGTAATAAGTACAGTAAATCCTCGTTCAACCGATCATATAAGCATAATATGGCCAATAATATGAGTTAGATTGATAATAGTAAGAGTAACAAGTAAAGTAATTGTCGTTCTATCGATCATATAAGCATTATATGGCTAATAATATGAGTCTGATTGATAATAATGAGAGTAACAAGTATAGTAATTGTCGTTCTATCGATAATATAAGCATAATATGGCTAATAATATGAGTTAGATTGGTAATAATAAGAGTAATAAGTATAGTAATTGTCGTTCTATCGATCATATAAGCATAATATGGCAAATAATATCAGTTAGATTGATAATAATAAGAGTAATAAGTACAGTAGTCTTCGTTCAATCGATCATATAAGCATAATATGGCTAATAATATGATTTAGATTCATAAAAGTAGGAGTAATAAGTATAGTAATTGTCATTCTATCGATCATATAAGCATTATATGGCTAATAATATGAGTTAGATCGATAATAATGAGAGTAACAAGTATAGTAATTGTCGTTCAATCGATCATATAAGCATAATATGGCTAATAATATGAGTTAGATTGATAATAATAAGAGTAACAAGTACAGTAATTGTCGTTCTATCGATAATTTAAGCATAATATGGCTAATAATATGAGTTAGATTGGTAATAATAAGAGTAACAAGTATAGTAATTGTCGTTCTATCGATAAGATAAGCATAATGTGGCTAATAATATGAGTTAGATTGGTAATAATAAGAGTAATAAGTACGGTAATCATCGTTCAATCGATCATATAAGCATAATATGGCCAATAATATGCGTTAGATTGATAATAGTAAGAGTAACAAGTAAACTAATTGTCGTTCTATCGATAGTATAAGCATAATATGGCTAATAATATGAGTTAGATTGATAATAATAAGAGTAACAAGTATAGCAATTGTCGTTCTATCGATCATATAAGCATTATATGGCTAATAATATGAGTTAGGTTGATAATAATGAGAGTAACAAGTATAGTAATTATCGTTCAATCGATCATATAAGCATAATATGGCCAATAATATGAGTTAGATTGATATTAATAAGAGTAATAAGTATAGTAATTGTCGTTCTATCGATCATATAAGCATAATATGGCTAATAATATGAGTTAGATTGATAATAATAAGAGTAATAAGTATCGTAATTGTCGTTCTATCGATCATATAAGCTTAATATGGCTAATAATATGAGTTAGATTGATAATAATAAGAGTAATGGGTATAGTAATTGTCGTCCTATCGATCATATCCACTTAATATGGCCAATAATATGAGTTAGATTGATAATAATAAGAGTAACAAGTATAGTAATTGTCGTTCTATCGATAATATAAGCATAATATGGCTAATAATATGAGATAGATTGGTAATAATAAGAGTAATAAGTACAGTAATCCTCGTTCAACCGATCATATAAGCATAATATGGCCAATAATATGAGTTAGATTGATAATAGTAAGAGTAACAAGTAAAGTAATTGTCGTTCTATCGATAGTATAAGCATAATATGGCTAATAATATGAGTTAGATTGATAATAATAAGAGTAATGAGTATAGTAATTGTCGTTCTATCGATCATATAAGCATAATATGACTAATAATATGAGTTAGATTGGTAATAATAAGAGTAATAAGTACAGAAATCCTCGTTCAATCGATCATATAAGCATAATATGGCTAATAATATGAGTTAGATAGATAACAGCAAGAGTAATAAGTATAGTAATTGTCGTTCTATCGATCATATAAGCATAATATGGCTAATAATATGAGTTAGATTGATAATAATGAAGGCAACAGGTTTAGAAATTGTCGTTCAATCGATCATATAAGCATAATATGGCTAATAATATGAGTAAGATTGATAATAATAAGAGTAACATGTATAGTAATTGTCGTTCTATCGATAATATAAGCATAATATGGCTAATAATATGAGTTAGATTGGTAATAATAAGTGTAATAAGTACAGTAATCCTCGTTCAATCGATCATATAAGCATAATATGGCCAATAATATGAGTTAGATTGATAATAGTAAGAGTAACAAGTAAAGTAATTGTCGTTCTATCGATAGTATAAGCATAATATGGCTAATAATATGAGTTAGATTGATAATAATAAGAGTAACAAGTATAGCAATTGTCGTTCTATCGATCATATAAGCATTATATGGCTAATAATATGAGTTAGGTTGATAATAATGAGAGTAACAAGTATAGTAATTATCGTTCAATCGATCATATAAGCATAATATGGCCAATAATATGAGTTAGATTGATATTAATAAGAGTAATAAGTATAGTAATTGTCGTTCTATCGATCATATAAGCATAATATGGCTAATAATATGAGTTAGATTGATAATAATAAGAGTAATAAGTATCGTAATTGTCGTTCTATCGATCATATAAGCTTAATATGGCTAATAATATGAGTTAGATTGATAATAATAAGAGTAATGGGTATAGTAATTGTCGTCCTATCGATCATATCCACTTAATATGGCCAATAATATGAGTTAGATTGATAATAATAAGAGTAACAAGTATAGTAATTGTCGTTCTATCGATAATATAAGCATAATATGGCTAATAATATGAGATAGATTGGTAATAATAAGAGTAATAAGTACAGTAATCCTCGTTCAACCGATCATATAAGCATAATATGGCCAATAATATGAGTTAGATTGATAATAGTAAGAGTAACAAGTAAAGTAATTGTCGTTCTATCGATAGTATAAGCATAATATGGCTAATAATATGAGTTAGATTGATAATAATAAGAGTAATGAGTATAGTAATTGTCGTTCTATCGATCATATAAGCATAATATGACTAATAATATGAGTTAGATTGGTAATAATAAGAGTAATAAGTACAGAAATCCTCGTTCAATCGATCATATAAGCATAATATGGCTAATAATATGAGTTAGATAGATAACAGCAAGAGTAATAAGTATAGTAATTGTCGTTCTATCGATCATATAAGCATAATATGGCTAATAATATGAGTTAGATTGATAATAATGAAGGCAACAGGTTTAGAAATTGTCGTTCAATCGATCATATAAGCATAATATGGCTAATAATATGAGTAAGATTGATAATAATAAGAGTAACATGTATAGTAATTGTCGTTCCATCGATAATATAAGCATAATATGGCTAATAATATGAGTTAGATTGATAATAATGAAGGCAACAGGTTTAGAAATTGTCGTTCAATCGATCATATAAGCATTATATGGCTAATAATATGAGTTAGATTGATAATAATAAGAGTAACAATTATAGTAATTGTCGTTCTATCGATAATATAAGCATAATATGGCTAATAATATGAGACAGATTGGTAATAATAAGAGTAATAAGTACAGTAATCCTCGTTGAATCGATCATACAAGCATAATATGGCCAATAATATGAGTTAGATTGATAATAATACGAGTAACAAGTATAGTAATTGTCGTTCTATCGATCATATAAGCATAATATGGCTAATAATATGAGTTTGATTGATAATAATGAGAGTAACAAGTATAGAAATTGTCGATCAATCGATCATATAAGCATAATATGGCTAATAATATGAGTTAGATTGATAATAATAAGAGTAACAAGTATAGTAATTGTCGTTCTATCGATAATATAAGCATAATATGGCTAATAATATGAGATAGATTGGTAATAATAAGAGTAATAAGTACAGTAATCCTCGTTCAATCGATCATATAAGCATAATATGGCTAATAATATGAGTTAGATAGATAACAGCAAGAGTAATAAGTATAGTAATTGTCGTTCTATCGATCATATAAGCATAATATGGCTAATAATATGAGTTAGATTGATAATAATGAAAGTAACAGGTTTAGAAATTGTCGTTCAATCGATCATATAAGCATAATATGGCTAATAATATGAGTAAGATTGATAATAATAAGAGTAACAAGTATAGTAATTGTCGTTCTATCGATAATATAAGCATAATATGGATAATAATATGAGTTAGATTGGTAATAATAAGAGTAATAAGTACAGTAATCCTCGTTCAATCGATCATATAAGCATAATATGGCCAATAATATGAGTTAGATTGATAATAGTAAGAGTAACAAGTAAAGTAATTGTCGTTCTATCGATAGTATAAGCATAATATGGCTAATAATATGAGTTAGATTGATAATAATAAGAGTAATGAGTATAGTAATTGTCGTTCTATCGATCATATAAGCATAATATGGCTAATAATATGAGTTAGATTGATAATAATGAGAGTAACAAGTATAGAAATTGTCGTTCAATCGATCATATAAGCATAATATGGCTAATAATATGAGTTAGATTGATATTAATAAGAGTAATAAGTATAGTAATTGTCGTTCTATCGATCATATAAGCATAATATGGCTAATAATATGAGTTAGATTGATAATAATAAGAGTAATAAGTATCGTAATTGTCGTTCTATCGATCATATAAGCTTAATATGGCTAATAATATGAGTTAGATTGATAATAATAAGAGTAATGGGTATAGTAATTGTCGTCCTATCGATCATATCCACTTAATATGGCCAATAATATGAGTTAGATTGATAATAATAAGAGTAACAAGTATAGTAATTGTCGTTCTATCGATAATATAAGCATAATATGGCTAATAATATGAGATAGATTGGTAATAATAAGAGTAATAAGTACAGTAATCCTCGTTCAACCGATCATATAAGCATAATATGGCCAATAATATGAGTTAGATTGATAATAGTAAGAGTAACAAGTAAAGTAATTGTCGTTCTATCGATAATATAAGCATAATATGGCTAATAATATGAGTTAGATTGGTAATAATAAGAGTAATAAGTATAGTAATTGTCGTTCTATCGATCATATAAGCATAATATGGCAAATAATATCAGTTAGATTGATAATAATAAGAGTAATAAGTACAGTAGTCTTCGTTCAATCGATCATATAAGCATAATATGGCTAATAATATGATTTAGATTCATAAAAGTAGGAGTAATAAGTATAGTAATTGTCATTCTATCGATCATATAAGCATTATATGGCTAATAATATGAGTTAGATCGATAATAATGAGAGTAACAAGTATAGTAATTGTCGTTCAATCGATCATATAAGCATAATATGGCTAATAATATGAGTTAGATTGATAATAATAAGAGTAACAAGTACAGTAATTGTCGTTCTATCGATAATTTAAGCATAATATGGCTAATAATATGAGTTAGATTGGTAATAATAAGAGTAACAAGTATAGTAATTGTCGTTCTATCGATAAGATAAGCATAATGTGGCTAATAATATGAGTTAGATTGGTAATAATAAGAGTAATAAGTACGGTAATCATCGTTCAATCGATCATATAAGCATAATATGGCCAATAATATGCGTTAGATTGATAATAGTAAGAGTAACAAGTAAACTAATTGTCGTTCTATCGATAGTATAAGCATAATATGGCTAATAATATGAGTTAGATTGATAATAATAAGAGTAACAAGTATAGCAATTGTCGTTCTATCGATCATATAAGCATTATATGGCTAATAATATGAGTTAGGTTGATAATAATGAGAGTAACAAGTATAGTAATTATCGTTCAATCGATCATATAAGCATAATATGGCCAATAATATGAGTTAGATTGATATTAATAAGAGTAATAAGTATAGTAATTGTCGTTCTATCGATCATATAAGCATAATATGGCTAATAATATGAGTTAGATTGATAATAATAAGAGTAATAAGTATCGTAATTGTCGTTCTATCGATCATATAAGCTTAATATGGCTAATAATATGAGTTAGATTGATAATAATAAGAGTAATGGGTATAGTAATTGTCGTCCTATCGATCATATCCACTTAATATGGCCAATAATATGAGTTAGATTGATAATAATAAGAGTAACAAGTATAGTAATTGTCGTTCTATCGATAATATAAGCATAATATGGCTAATAATATGAGATAGATTGGTAATAATAAGAGTAATAAGTACAGTAATCCTCGTTCAACCGATCATATAAGCATAATATGGCCAATAATATGAGTTAGATTGATAATAGTAAGAGTAACAAGTAAAGTAATTGTCGTTCTATCGATAGTATAAGCATAATATGGCTAATAATATGAGTTAGATTGATAATAATAAGAGTAATGAGTATAGTAATTGTCGTTCTATCGATCATATAAGCATAATATGACTAATAATATGAGTTAGATTGGTAATAATAAGAGTAATAAGTACAGAAATCCTCGTTCAATCGATCATATAAGCATAATATGGCTAATAATATGAGTTAGATTGATAATAATGAAGGCAACAGGTTTAGAAATTGTCGTTCAATCGATCATATAAGCATAATATGGCTAATAATATGAGTAAGATTGATAATAATAAGAGTAACATGTATAGTAATTGTCGTTCTATCGATAATATAAGCATAATATGGCTAATAATATGAGTTAGATTGGTAATAATAAGTGTAATAAGTACAGTAATCCTCGTTCAATCGATCATATAAGCATAATATGGCCAATAATATGAGTTAGATTGATAATAGTAAGAGTAACAAGTAAAGTAATTGTCGTTCTATCGATAGTATAAGCATAATATGGCTAATAATATGAGTTAGATTGATAATAATAAGAGTAACAAGTATAGCAATTGTCGTTCTATCGATCATATAAGCATTATATGGCTAATAATATGAGTTAGGTTGATAATAATGAGAGTAACAAGTATAGTAATTATCGTTCAATCGATCATATAAGCATAATATGGCCAATAATATGAGTTAGATTGATATTAATAAGAGTAATAAGTATAGTAATTGTCGTTCTATCGATCATATAAGCATAATATGGCTAATAATATGAGTTAGATTGATAATAATAAGAGTAATAAGTATCGTAATTGTCGTTCTATCGATCATATAAGCTTAATATGGCTAATAATATGAGTTAGATTGATAATAATAAGAGTAATGGGTATAGTAATTGTCGTCCTATCGATCATATCCACTTAATATGGCCAATAATATGAGTTAGATTGATAATAATAAGAGTAACAAGTATAGTAATTGTCGTTCTATCGATAATATAAGCATAATATGGCTAATAATATGAGATAGATTGGTAATAATAAGAGTAATAAGTACAGTAATCCTCGTTCAACCGATCATATAAGCATAATATGGCCAATAATATGAGTTAGATTGATAATAGTAAGAGTAACAAGTAAAGTAATTGTCGTTCTATCGATAGTATAAGCATAATATGGCTAATAATATGAGTTAGATTGATAATAATAAGAGTAATGAGTATAGTAATTGTCGTTCTATCGATCATATAAGCATAATATGACTAATAATATGAGTTAGATTGGTAATAATAAGAGTAATAAGTACAGAAATCCTCGTTCAATCGATCATATAAGCATAATATGGCTAATAATATGAGTTAGATAGATAACAGCAAGAGTAATAAGTATAGTAATTGTCGTTCTATCGATCATATAAGCATAATATGGCTAATAATATGAGTTAGATTGATAATAATGAAGGCAACAGGTTTAGAAATTGTCGTTCAATCGATCATATAAGCATAATATGGCTAATAATATGAGTAAGATTGATAATAATAAGAGTAACATGTATAGTAATTGTCGTTCTATCGATAATATAAGCATAATATGGCTAATAATATGAGTTAGATTGGTAATAATAAGTGTAATAAGTACAGTAATCCTCGTTCAATCGATCATATAAGCATAATATGGCCAATAATATGAGTTAGATTGATAATAGTAAGAGTAACAAGTAAAGTAATTGTCGTTCTATCGATAGTATAAGCATAATATGGCTAATAATATGAGTTAGATTGATAATAATAAGAGTAATGAGTATAGTAATTGTCGTTCTATCGATAATATAAGCATAATATGGCTAATAATATGAGTTAGATTGGTAATAATAAGAGTAATAAGTACAGTAATCTTCGTTCTATCGATCATATAAGCATAATATGGCTAATAATATGAGTTTGATTGATATTAATGAGAGCAACAAGTATAGAAATTGTCGTTCAGTCGATCATATAAGCATAATATGGCTAATAATATGAGTTAGATTGATAATAATAAGAGTAATAAGTACAGTAATCTTCGTTCAATCGATCATATAAGCATAATATGGTTAATAATATGAGTTAGATTGATAATAATAAGAGTAACAAGTATAGCAATTGTCGTTCTATCGAACATATAAGCATTATATGGCTAATAATGTGAGTTAGATTGATAATAATAAGAGTAACAATTATAGTAATTGTCGTTCTATCGATAATATAAGCATAATATGGCTAATAATATGAGACAGATTGGTAATAATAAGAGTAATAAGTACAGTAATCCTCGTTGAATCGATCATACAAGCATAATATGGCCGATAATATGAGTTAGATTGATAATAATACGAGTAACAAGTATAGTAATTGTCGTTCTATCGGTCATATAAGCATAATATGGCTAATAATATGAGTTTGATTGATAATAATGAGAGTAACAAGTATAGAAGTTGTCGATCAATCGATCATATAAGCATAATATGGCTAATAATATGAGTTAGATTGATAATAATAAGAGTAATAAGTACAGTAATCTTCGTTCAATCGATCATATAAGCATAATATGGCCAATAATATGAGTTAGATTGATAATAGTAAGAGTAACAAGTAAAGTAATTGTCGTTCTATCGATAGTATAAGCATAATATGGCTAATAATATGAGTTAGATTGATAATAATAAGAGTAATGAGTATAGTAATTGTCGTTCTATCGATCATATAAGCATAATATGACTAATAATATGAGTTAGATTGGTAATAATAAGAGTAATAAGTACAGAAATCCTCGTTCAATCGATCATATAAGCATAATATGGCTAATAATATGAGTTAGATAGATAACAGCAAGAGTAATAAGTATAGTAATTGTCGTTCTATCGATCATATAAGCATAATATGGCTAATAATATGAGTTAGATTGATAATAATGAAGGCAACAGGTTTAGAAATTGTCGTTCAATCGATCATATAAGCATAATATGGCTAATAATATGAGTAAGATTGATAATAATAAGAGTAACATGTATAGTAATTGTCGTTCCATCGATAATATAAGCATAATATGGCTAATAATATGAGTTAGATTGGTAATAATAAGTGTAATAAGTACAGTAATCCTCGTTCAATCGATCATATAAGCATAATATGGCCAATAATATGAGTTAGATTGATAATAGTAAGAGTAACAAGTAAAGTAATTGTCGTTCTATCGATAGTATAAGCATAATATGGCTAATAATATGAGTTAGATTGATAATAATAAGAGTAATGAGTATAGTAATTGTCGTTCTATCGATAATATAAGCATAATATGGCTAATAATATGAGTTAGATTGGTAATAATAAGAGTAATAAGTACAGTAATCTTCGTTCTATCGATCATATAAGCATAATATGGCTAATAATATGAGTTTGATTGATATTAATGAGAGTAACAAGTATAGAAATTGTCGTTCAGTCGATCATATAAGCATAATATGGCTAATAATATGAGTTAGATTGATAATAATAAGAGTAATAAGTACAGTAATCTTCGTTCAATCGATCATATAAGCATAATATGGTTAATAATATGAGTTAGATTGATAATAATAAGAGTAACAAGTATAGCAATTGTCGTTCTATCGAACATATAAGCATTATATGGCTAATAATATGAGTTAGATTGATAATAATAAGAGTAACAATTATAGTAATTGTCGTTCTATCGATAATATAAGCATAATATGGCTAATAATATGAGACAGATTGGTAATAATAAGAGTAATAAGTACAGTAATCCTCGTTGAATCGATCATACAAGCATAATATGGCCAATAATATGAGTTAGATTGATAATAATACGAGTAACAAGTATAGTAATTGTCGTTCTATCGATCATATAAGCATAATATGGCTAATAATATGAGTTTGATTGATAATAATGAGAGTAACAAGTATAGAAATTGTCGATCAATCGATCATATAAGCATAATATGGCTAATAATATGAGTTAGATTGATAATAATAAGAGTAACAAGTATAGTAATTGTCGTTCTATCGATAATATAAGCATAATATGGCTAATAATATGAGATAGATTGGTAATAATAAGAGTAATAAGTACAGTAATCCTCGTTCAATCGATCATATAAGCATAATATGGCTAATAATATGAGTTAGATTGATAACAGCAAGAGTAATAAGTATAGTAATTGTCGTTCTATCGATCATATCTGCATAATATGGTTAATAATATGAGTTAGATTGATAATAGTAAGAGTAATGAGTATAGTACTTGTCGTCCTATCGATCATATCCACATAATATGGCCAATAATATGAGTTAGATTGACATTAATAAGAGTAATAAGTATAGTAATTGTCGTTCTATCGATCATATAAACATAATATGGGTAATAATATGAGTTAGATTGATAATAATAAGAGTAATAAGTATAGTAATTGTCGCTCTATCGATCACTTAAGCATAATATGGCTAATAATATGGGTTAGATTGATAATAATAAGAGTAACAAGTATAGTAATTGTCGTTCTATCGATCATATAAGCATAATATGGCTAATAATATGAGTTAGATTGATAATAATGAGAGTAACAAGTATAGAAATTGTCGTTCAATCGATCATATAAGCATAATATGGCTAATAATATGAGTTAGATTGGTAATAATAAGAGTAATAAGTACAGTAATCTTCGTTCAATCGATCATATAAGCATATTATGGCTAATAATATGAGTTAGATTGATAATAATGAGAGTAATAAGTATAGTAATTGTCGTTCTATCGATCATATAAGCATAATATGGCTAATAATATGAGTTAGATGGATGATAATAAGAGTAATGAGTATAGTAATTGTCGTCCTATCGATCATATCCACATAATATGGCCAATAATATGAGTTAGATTGATATTAATAAGAGTAATAAGTATAGTAATTGTCGTTCTATCGATCATATAAGCATAATATGGCTAATAATATGAGTTAGATTGATAATAATAAGAGTAATAAGTATAGTAATTGTCGTTCAATCGATCATATAAGCATAATATGGCTAATAATATGAGTTAGATTGATAATAATAAAAGTAATAAGTACAGTAATCTTCGTTCAATCGATCATATAAGCGTAATATGGCTAATAGTATGAGTTAGATTGATAACAATAAGAGTAACAAGTATAGCAATTGTCGTTCTATCGATCATATAAGCATAATATGGCTAATAATATGAGTTAGATTGATAAAAGTAAGAGTAACAAGTATAGAAATTGTCGTTCAATCGATCATATAAGCATAATATGGCTAATAATATGAGTTAGATTGATAATAATAAGAGTAACAAGTATAGTAATTGTCGTTCTATCGATAATATATGCATAATATGGCTAATAATATGAGTTAGATTGGTAATAATAAGAGTAATAAGTACAGTAATCTTCGTTCAATCGATCATATAAGCATAATATGGCTAATAATATGAGTTAGATTGATAATAATGAGAGTAACAAGTATAGAAATTGTCGTTCAATCGATCATATAAGCATAATATGGCTAATAATATGAGTTAGATTGGTAATAATAAGAGTAATAAGTACAGTAATCTTCGTTCAATCGATCATATAAGCATATTATGGCTAATAATATGAGTTAGATTGATAATAATGAGAGTAATAAGTATAGTAATTGTCGTTCTATCGATCATATAAGCATAATATGGCTAATAATATGAGTTAGATGGATGATAATAAGAGTAATGAGTATAGTAATTGTCGTCCTATCGATCATATCCACATAATATGGCCAATAATATGAGTTAGATTGATATTAATAAGAGTAATAAGTATAGTAATTGTCGTTCTATCGATCATATAAGCATAATATGGCTAATAATATGAGTTAGATTGATAATAATAAGAGTAATAAGTATAGTAATTGTCGTTCAATCGATCATATAAGCATAATATGGCTAATAATATGAGTTAGATTGATAATAATAAAAGTAATAAGTACAGTAATCTTCGTTCAATCGATCATATAAGCGTAATATGGCTAATAGTATGAGTTAGATTGATAACAATAAGAGTAACAAGTATAGCAATTGTCGTTCTATCGATCATATAAGCATAATATGGCTAATAATATGAGTTAGATTGATAAAAGTAAGAGTAACAAGTATAGAAATTGTCGTTCAATCGATCATATAAGCATAATATGGCTAATAATATGAGTTAGATTGATAATAATAAGAGTAACAAGTATAGTAATTGTCGTTCTATCGATAATATATGCATAATATGGCTAATAATATGAGTTAGATTGGTAATAATAAGAGTAATAAGTACAGTAATCTTCGTTCAATCGATCATATAAGCATATTATGGCTAATAATATGAGTTAGATTGATAATAATGAGAGTAACAAGTATAGAAATTGTCGTTCAATCGATCATATAAGCATAATATGGCTAATAATATGAGTTAGATTGATAATAATAAGAGTAACAAGTATAGTAATCCTCGTTCAATCGATCATATAGCATAATATGGCCAATAATATGAGTTAGATTGATAATAGTAAGAGTAACAAGTAAACTAATTGTCGTTCTATCGATAGTATAAGCATTATATGGCTAATAATATGAGTTAGATTGATAATAATAAGAGTAATGAGTATAGTAATTGTCGTTCTATCGATCATATAAGCATAATATGGCTAATAATATGAGTTAGATTGATAATAATGAGAGTAACAAGTATAGAAATTGTCGTTCAATCGATCATATAAGCATAATATGGCTAATAATATGAGTTAGATTGATAATAATAAGAGTAACAAGTATAGTAATTGTCGTTCAATCGATCATATAAGCATAATATGGCTAATAATATGAGTTAGATTGATAATAATAAGAGTAACAAGTATAGCAATTGTCGTTCTATCGATCATATAAGCATTATATGGCTAATAATATGAGTTAGATTGATAATAATGAGAGTAGCAAGTATAGTAATTGTCGTTCAATCGATCATATAAGCATAATATGGCTAATAATATGAGTTAGATTGATAATAGTAACAGTAATAAGTGTAGTAATTGTCGTTCAATCGATCATATAGGAATAATATGGCTAATAATATGAGTTAGATTGATAATAATAAGAGTAATAAGTATAGTAATTGTCGTTCTATCGATCATATAAGCATAATATGGCTAATAATATGTGTTAGATTGATAATAATGAGAGTAACAAGTATAGGAATTGTCGCTCAATCGATCATATAAGCATAATATGGCTAGTAATATGAGTTAGATTGATAATAATAAGAGTAACAAGTACAGTAATTGTCGTTCTATCGATAATTTAAGCATCATATGGCTAATAATATGAGTTAGATTGATAATAATAAGAGTGACAGGTATAGTAATCCTCGTTCAATCGATCATATAAGCATAATATGGCCAATAATATGAGTTAGATTGATAATAGTAAGAGTAACAAGTAAAGTAATTGTCGTTCTATCGATAGTATAAGCATAATATGGCTAATAATATGAGTTAGATTTATAACAATGAAAGTAACAGGTTTAGAAATTGTCGTTCAATTGATCATGTAAGCATAATATGGCTAATAATATGAGTTAGATTGATAATAATAAGAGTGACAAGTATAGCAATTGTCGTTCTATCGATAATATAAGCATAATATGGCTAATAATATGAGCTAGATTGATAATAATGAGAGTAACAAGTATAGTAATTGTCGTTCAATCGATCATATAAGCATAATATGGCTAATAATATGAGTTAGATTGATAATAATAAGAGTAATGAGTATAGTAATTGTCGTCCTATCGATCATATCCACATAATATGGCCAATAATATGAGTTAGATTGATATTAATAAGAGTAATAAGTACAGTAATCTTCGTTCAATCGATCATATAAGCATAATATGGCTAATAATATGAGTTAGATTGATAATAGTAAGAGTAATAAGTATAGTAATTGTCATTCTATCGATCATATAAGCATAATATGGCTAATAATATGCGTTAGATTGATAATAATTAAAGTAACAGGTTTAGAAATTGTCGTTCAATCGGTCATATAAGCATAATATGGCTAATAATATGAGTTAGATTGATAATAATAAGAGTAACAAGTATAGTAATTGTCGTTCTATCGATAATATAAGCATAATATGGCTAATAATATGAGTTAGATTGGTAATGATAAGAGTAGTAAGTACAGTAATCCTCGTTTAATCGATCATATAAGCATAATATGGCCAATAATATGAGTTAGATTGATAATAGTAAGAGTAACAAGTAAAGTAATTGTCGTTCTATCGATAGTATAAGCGTAATATGGCTAATAATATGAGTTAGATTGGTAAAAGTAAGAGTAATAAGTATAGTAATTGTCATTCTATCGATCATATAAGCATAATATGGCCAATAATATGAGTTAGATTGATAATAGTAACAGGAATAAGTGTAGTAATTGTCGTTCAATCGATCATATAAGCATAATATGGCTAATAATATGAGTTAGATTGATAATAATAAGAGTAATAAGTATAGTAATTGTCGCTCTATCGATCACTTAAGCATAATATGGCTAATAATATGGGTTAGATTGATAATAATAAGAGTAACAAGTATAGTAATTGTCGTTCTATCGATCATATAAGCATAATATGGCTAATAATATGAGTTAGATTGATAATAATGAGAGTAACAAGTATAGAAATTGTCGTTCAATCGATCATATAAGCATAATATGGCTAATAATATGAGTTAGATTGATAATAATAAGAGTAACAAGTATAGTAATTGTCGTTCAATCGATCATATAAGCATAATATGGCTAATAATATGAGTTAGATTGATAATAATAAGAGTAATAAGTACAGTAATCTTCGTTCAATCGATCATATAAGCATAATATGGCTAATAATATGAGTTAGATTGATAATAGTAAGAGTAACAAGTATAGTAATTGTCGTTCAATCGATCATATAAGCATTATATGGCGAATGATATGAGTTAGATTGATAATAATATGAGTAACAAGCATAGTATATGTCGTTCTATCGATAATATAAGCATAATATGGCTAATAATATGAGTTAGATTGGTAATAATAAGTGTAATAAGTACAGTAATCTTCGTTCAATCGATCATATAAGCATAATATGGCTAATAATATGAGTTAGCTTGACAATAGTAAGAGCAATAAGTATAGCAATTGTCTTTCTATCGATCATATAAGCATAATATGGCTAATAATATGAGTTAGATTGATAATAGTAAGAGTAATAAGTATAGTAATTGTCATTCTATCGATCATATAAGCATAATATGGCTAATAATATGCGTTAGATTGATAATAATTAAAGTAACAGGTTTAGAAATTGTCGTTCAATCGGTCATATAAGCATAATATGGCTAATAATATGAGTTAGATTGATAATAATAAGAGTAACAAGTATAGTAATTGTCGTTCTATCGATAATATAAGCATAATATGGCTAATAATATGAGTTAGATTGGTAATAATAAGAGTAGTAAGTACAGTAATCCTCGTTTAATCGATCATATAAGCATAATATGGCCAATAATATGAGTTAGATTGATAATAGTAAGAGTAACAAGTAAAGTAATTGTCGTTCTATCGATAGTATAAGCATAATATGGCTAATAATATGAGTTAGATTGGTAATAATAAGAGTAATAAGTACAGTAATCTTCGTTCAATCGATCATATAAGCATAATATGGCTAATAATATGAGTTAGATTGATAATAGTAAGAGTAACAAGTATAGTAATTGTCGTTCAATCGATCATATAAGCATAATATGTCTAATAATATGAGTTAGATTGGTAAAAGTAAGAGTAATAAGTATAGTAATTGTCATTCTATCGATCATATAAGCATAATATGGCCAATAATATGAGTTAGATTGATAATAGTAACAGGAATAAGTGTAGTAATTGTCGTTCAATCGATCATATAAGCATAATATGGCTAATAATATGAGTTAGATTGATAATAATAAGAGTAATAAGTATAGTAATTGTCGCTCTATCGATCACTTAAGCATAATATGGCTAATAATATGGGTTAGATTGATAATAATAAGAGTAACAAGTATAGTAATTGTCGTTCTATCGATCATATAAGCATAATATGGCTAATAATATGAGTTAGATTGATAATAATGAGAGTAACAAGTATAGAAATTGTCGTTCAATCGATCATATAAGCATAATATGGCTAATAATATGAGTTAGATTGATAATAATAAGAGTAACAAGTATAGTAATTGTCGTTCAATCGATCATATAAGCATAATATGGCTAATAATATGAGTTAGATTGATAATAATAAGAGTAATAAGTACAGTAATCTTCGTTCAATCGATCATATAAGCATAATATGGCTAATAATATGAGTTAGATTGATAATAGTAAGAGTAACAAGTATAGTAATTGTCGTTCAATCGATCATATAAGCATAATATGGCGAATGATATGAGTTAGATTGATAATAATATGAGTAACAAGCATAGTATATGTCGTTCTATCGATAATATAAGCATAATATGGCTAATAATATGAGTTAGATTGGTAATAATAAGTGTAATAAGTACAGTAATCTTCGTTCAATCGATCATATAAGCATAATATGGCTAATAATATGAGTTAGCTTGACAATAGTAAGAGCAATAAGTATAGCAATTGTCTTTCTATCGATCATATAAGCATAATATGGCTAATAATATGAGTTAGATTGATAACAGCAAGAGTAATAAGTATAGTAATTGTCGTTCTATCGATCATATCTGCATAATATGGTTAATAATATGAGTTAGATTGATAATAATAAGAGTAATGAGTATAGTACTTGTCGTCCTATCGATCATATCCACATAATATGGCCAATAATATGAGTTAGATTGACATTAATAAGAGTAATAAGTATAGTAATTGTCGTTCTATCGATCATATAAACATAATATGGGTAATAATATGAGTTAGATTGATAATAATAAGAGTAATAAGTATAGTAATTGTCGCTCTATCGATCACTTAAGCATAATATGGCTAATAATATGGGTTAGATTGATAATAATGAGAGTAACAAGTATAGAAATTGTCGTTCAATCGATCATATAAGCATAATATGGCTAATAATATGAGTTAGATTGATAATAATAAGAGTAACAAGTATAGTAATTGTCGTTCTATCGATAATATAAGCATAATATGGCTAATAATATGAGTTAGATTGGTAATAATAAGAGTAATAAGTACAGTAATCTTCGTTCAATCGATCATATAAGCATATTATGGCTAATAATATGAGTTAGATTGATAATAATGAGAGTAATAAGTATAGTAATTGTCGTTCTATCGATCATATAAGCATAATATGGCTAATAATATGAGTTAGATGGATGATAATAAGAGTAATGAGTATAGTAATTGTCGTCCTATCGATCATATCCACATAATATGGCCAATAATATGAGTTAGATTGATATTAATAAGAGTAATAAGTATAGTAATTGTCGTTCTATCGATCATATAAGCATAATATGGCTAATAATATGAGTTAGATTGATAATAATAAGAGTAATAAGTATAGTAATTGTCGTTCAATCGATCATATAAGCATAATATGGCTAATAATATGAGTTAGATTGATAATAATAAAAGTAATAAGTACAGTAATCTTCGTTCAATCGATCATATAAGCGTAATATGGCTAATAGTATGAGTTAGATTGATAACAATAAGAGTAACAAGTATAGCAATTGTCGTTCTATCGATCATATAAGCATAATATGGCTAATAATATGAGTTAGATTGATAAAAGTAAGAGTAACAAGTATAGAAATTGTCGTTCAATCGATCATATAAGCATAATATGGCTAATAATATGAGTTAGATTGATAATAATAAGAGTAACAAGTATAGTAATTGTCGTTCTATCGATAATATATGCATAATATGGCTAATAATATGAGTTAGATTGGTAATAATAAGAGTAATAAGTACAGTAATCTTCGTTCAATCGATCATATAAGCATATTATGGCTAATAATATGAGTTAGATTGATAATAATGAGAGTAACAAGTATAGAAATTGTCGTTCAATCGATCATATAAGCATAATATGGCTAATAATATGAGTTAGATTGATAATAATAAGAGTAACAAGTATAGTAATCCTCGTTCAATCGATCATATAGCATAATATGGCCAATAATATGAGTTAGATTGATAATAGTAAGAGTAACAAGTAAACTAATTGTCGTTCTATCGATAGTATAAGCATTATATGGCTAATAATATGAGTTAGATTGATAATAATAAGAGTAATGAGTATAGTAATTGTCGTTCTATCGATCATATAAGCATAATATGGCTAATAATATGAGTTAGATTGATAATAATGAGAGTAACAAGTATAGAAATTGTCGTTCAATCGATCATATAAGCATAATATGGCTAATAATATGAGTTAGATTGATAATAATAAGAGTAACAAGTATAGTAATCCTCGTTCAAACGATCATATAAGCATAATATGGCCAATAATATGAGTTAGATTGATAATAGTAAGAGTAACAAGTAAACTAATTGTCGTTCTATCGATAGTATAAGCATAATATGGCTAATAATATGAGTTAGATTGATAATAATATGAGTAACAAGTATAGTAATCCTCGTTGAATCGATCATATAAGTATAATATGGCTAATAATATGAGTTAGATGGATAATAATAAGAGTAATGAGTATAGTAATTGTCGTCCTATCGATCATATCCACATAATATGGCCAATAATATGAGTTAGATTGATATTAATAAGAGTAAGAAGTATAGTAATTGTCGTTCTATCGATAGTATAAGCATAATATGGCTAATAATATGAGTTAGATTGATAATAATGAAAGTAACAGGTTTAGAAATTGTCGTTCAATCGATCATATAAGCATAATATGGCTAGTAATATGAGTTAGATTGATAATAATAAGAATAATAAGTATAGTAATTGTCGTTCTATCGATCATATAAGCATAATATGGCTAATAATATGTGTTAGATTGATAATAATGAGAGTAACAAGTATAGGAATTGTCGCTCAATCGATCATATAAGCATAATATGGCTAGTAATATGAGTTAGATTGATAATAATAAGAGTAACAAGTACAGTAATTGTCGTTCTATCGATAATTTAAGCATAATATGGCTAATAATATGAGTTAGATTGATAATAATAAGAGTAACAAGTATAGCAATTGTCGTTCTATCGATCATATAAGCATTATATGGCTAATAATATGAGTTAGATTGATAATAATGAAAGTACCAGGTTTAGAAATTGTCGTTCAATCGATCATATAAGCATAATATGGCTAATAATATGAGTTAGATTGATAATAATAAGAGTAACAAGTATAGTAATTGTCGTTCTATCGTTAATATAAGCATAATATGGCTAATAATATGTGTTAGATTGGTAATAATAAGAGTAATAAGAACAGTAACCTTCGTTCAATCGATCATATAAGCATATTATGGCTAATAATATGAGTTAGATTGATAATAATGAGAGTAACAAGTATAGAAATTGTCGTTCAATCGATCATATAAGCATAATATGGCTAATAATATGAGTTAGATTGATAATAATAAGAGTAACAAGTATAGTAATTGTCGTTCAATCGATCATATAAGCATAATATGGCTAATAATATGAGTTAGATTGATAATAATAAGAGTAATGAGTACAGTAATCTTCGTTCAATCGATCATATAAGCATAATATGGCTAATAATATGAGTTAGCTTGACAATAGTAAGAGCAATAAGTATAGTAATTGTCATTCTATCGATCATATAAGCATAATATGGCTAATAATATGAGTTAGATTGATAATAATGAGAGTAACAGGTTTAGAAATTGTCGTTCAATCGATCATACAAGCATAATATGGCTAATAATATGAGTTAGATTGATAATAATAAGAGTAACAGGTATAGTAATTGTCGTTCTATCGATAATATAAGCATAATATGGCTAATAATATGAGTTAGATTGATAATAATGAGAGTAACAGGATTAGAAATTGTCGTTCAATCAATCATATAAGCATAATATGGCTAATAATATGAGTTAGATTGATAATAGTAAGAGTAACAAGTATAGTAATTGTCGTTCAATCGATCATATAAGAATAATATGGCTAATAATATGAGTTAGATTGATAATAATAAGAGTAATAAGTAGAGTAATTGTCGTTCTATCGATCATATAAGCATAATATGGCTAATAATATGTGTTAGATTGATAATAATGAGAGTAACAAGTATAGGAATTGTCGCTCAATCGATCATATAAGCATAATATGGCTAGTAATATGAGTTAGATTGATAATAATAAGAGTAACAAGTACAGTAATTGTCGTTCTATCGATAATTTAAGCATCATATGGCTAATAATATGAGTTAGATTGATAATAATAAGAGTGACAGGTATAGTAATCCTCGTTCAATCGATCATATAAGCATAATATGGCCAATAATATGAGTTAGATTGATAATAGTAAGAGTAACAAGTAAAGTAATTGTCGTTCTATCGATAGTATAAGCATAATATGGCTAATAATATGAGTTAGATTTATAACAATGAAAGTAACAGGTTTAGAAATTGTCGTTCAATTGATCATGTAAGCATAATATGGCTAATAATATGAGTTAGATTGATAATAATAAGAGTAACAAGTATAGCAATTGTCGTTCTATCGATAATATAAGCATAATATGGCTAATAATATGAGCTAGATTGATAATAATGAGAGTAACAAGTATAGTAATTGTCGTTCAATCGATCATATAAGCATAATATGGCTAATAATATGAGTTAGATTGATAATAATAAGAGTAATGAGTATAGTAATTGTCGTCCTATCGATCATATCCACGTAATATGGCCAATAATATGAGTTAGATTGATATTAATAAGAGTAATAAGTACAGTAATCTTCGTTCAATCGATCATATAAGCATAATATGGCTAATAATATGAGTTAGATTGATAATAGTAAGAGTAATAAGTATAGTAATTGTCATTCTATCGATCATATAAGCATAATATGGCTAATAATATGCGTTAGATTGATAATAATTAAGGTAACAGGTTTAGAAATTGTCGTTCAATCGGTCATATAAGCATAATATGGCTAATAATATGAGTTAGATTGATAATAATAAGAGTAACAAGTATAGTAATTGTCGTTCTATCGATAATATAAGCATAATATGGCTAATAATATGAGTTAGATTGGTAATAATAAGAGTAGTAAGTACAGTAATCCTCGTTTAATCGATCATATAAGCATAATATGGCCAATAATATGAGTTAGATTGATAATAGTAAGAGTAACAAGTAAAGTAATTGTCGTTCTATCGATAGTATAAGCATAATATGGCTAATAATATGAGTTAGATTGGTAATAATAAGAGTAATGAGTACAGTAATCTTCGTTCAATCGATCATATAAGCATAATATGGCTAATAATATGAGTTAGATTGATAATAATGAAAGTAACAGGTTTAGAAATTGTCGTTCAATCGATCATATAAGCATAATATGGCTAGTAATATGAGTTAGATTGATAATAATAAGAATAATAAGTATAGTAATTGTCGTTCTATCGATCATATAAGCATAATATGGCTAATAATATGTGTTAGATTGATAATAATGAGAGTAACAAGTATAGGAATTGTCGCTCAATCGATCATATAAGCATAATATAGCTAGTAATATGAGTTAGATTGATAATAATAAGAGTAGTAAGTATAGTAATTGTCGTTCTATCGATCATATGAGCATAATATGGCTAATAATATCTGTTAGATTGATAATAATGAGAGTAACAAGTATAGGAATTGTCGCTCAATCGATCATATAAGCATAATATGGCTAGTAATATGAGTTAGATTGATAATAATAAGAGTAACAAGTACAGTAATTGTCGTTCTATCGATAATTTAAGCATAATATGGCTAATAATATGAATTAGATTGGTCATAATAAGAGTAACAAGTATAGTAATTGTCGTTCTATCGATAATATAAGCATAATGTGGCTAATAATATGAGTTAGATTGGTAATAATAAGAGTAATAAGTACGGTAATCATCGTTCAATCGATCATATAAGCATAATATGGCCAATAATATGAGTTAGATTGATAATAGTAAGAGTAACAAGTAAACTAATTGTCGATCAATCGATCATATAAGCATAATATGGCTAATAATATGAGTTAGATTGATAATAGTAAGAGCAATAAGTACAGTAATCTTCGTTCAATCGATCATATAAGCATAATATGGCTAATAATATGAGTTAGATTGATAATAATAAGAGTAACAAGTATAGCAATTGTCGTTCTATCGATAATTTAAGCATCATATGGCTAATAATATGAGTTAGATTGATAATAATAAGAGTGACAGGTATAGTAATCCTCGTTCAATCGATCATATAAGCATAATATGGCCAATAATATGAGTTAGATTGATAATAGTAAGAGTAACAAGTAAAGTAATTGTCGTTCTATCGATAGTATAAGCATAATATGGCTAGTAATATGAGTTAGATTGATAATAATAAGAGTAACAAGTATAGCAATTGTCGTTCTATCGATAATATAAGCATAATATGGCTAATAATATGAGCTAGATTGATAATAATGAGAGTAACAAGTATAGTAATTGTCGTTCAATCGATCATATAAGCATAATATGGCTAATAATATGAGTTAGATTGATAATAGTAAGAGTAATAAGTATAGTAATTGTCATTCTATCGATCATATAAGCATAATATGGCTAATAATATGCGTTAGATTGATAATAATTAAAGTAACAGGTTTAGAAATTGTCGTTCAATCGGTCATATAAGCATAATATGGCTAATAATATGAGTTAGATTGATAATAATAAGAGTAACAAGTATAGTAATTGTCGTTCTATCGATAATATAAGCATAATATGGCTAATAATATGAGTTAGATTGGTAATAATAAGAGTAGTAAGTACAGTAATCCTCGTTTAATCGATCATATAAGCATAATATGGCCAATAATATGAGTTAGATTGATAATAGTAAGAGTAACAAGTAAAGTAATTGTCGTTCTATCGATAGTATAAGCATAATATGGCTAATAATATGAGTTAGATTGGTAATAATAAGAGTAATGAGTACAGTAATTGTCGTTCTATCGATCATATAAGCATAATATGGCTAATAATATGAATTAGATTGATAATAATGAGAGTAACAAGTATAGAAATTGTCGTTCAATCGATCATATAAGCATAATGTGGCTAATAATATGAGTTAGATTGGTAATAATAAGAGTAATAAGTACGGTAATCATCGTTCAATCGATCATATAAGCATAATATGGCCAATAATATGAGTTAGATTGATAATAGTAAGAGTAACAAGTAAACTAATTGTCGATCAATCGATCATATAAGCATAATATGGCTAATAATATGAGTTAGATTGATAATAGTAAGAGTAACAAGTATAGCAATTGTCGTTCTATCGATAATATAAGCATAATATGGCTAATAATACGAGTTGGATTGATAATAATGAGAGTAACAAGTGCAGTAATTGTCGTTCAATCGATCATATGAGCATAATATGTCTAATAATATGAGTTAGATTGGTAAAAGTAAGAGTAATAAGTATAGTAATTGTCATTCTATCGATCATATAAGCATAATATGGCCAATAATATGAGTTAGATTGATAATAGTAACAGGAATAAGTGTAGTAATTGTCGTTCAATCGATCATATAAGCATAATATGGCTAATAATATGAGTTAGATTGATAATAATAAGAGTAATAAGTATAGTAATTGTCGCTCTATCGATCACTTAAGCATAATATGGCTAATAATATGGGTTAGATTGATAATAATAAGAGTAACAAGTATAGTAATTGTCGTTCTATCGATCATATAAGCATAATATGGCTAATAATATGAGTTAGATTGATAATAATAAGAGTAATAAGTACAGTAATCTTCGTTCAATCGATCATATAAGCATAATATGGCTAATAATATGAGTTAGATTGATAATAGTAAGAGTAACAAGTATAGTAATTGTCGTTCAATCGATCATATAAGCATAATATGGCCAATGATATGAGTTAGATAGATAATAATATGAGTAACAAGCATAGTATATGTCGTTCTATCGATAATATAAGCATAATATGGCTAATAATATGAGTTAGATTGGTAATAATAAGTGTAATAAGTACAGTAATCTTCGTTCAATCGATCATATAAGCATAATATGGCTAATAATATGAGTTAGCTTGACAATAGTAAGAGCAATAAGTATAGCAATTGTCTTTCTATCGATCATATAAGCATAATATGGCTAATAATATGAGTTAGATTGATAGCAGCAAGAGTAATAAGTATAGTAATTGTCGTTCTATCGATCATGTCTGCATAATATGGTTAATAATATGAGTTAGATTGATAATAATAAGAGTAATGAGTATAGTACTTGTCGTCCTATCGATCATATCCACATAATATGGCCAATAATATGAGTTAGATTGACATTAATAAGAGTAATAAGTATAGTAATTGTCGTTCTATCGATCATGTAAGCATAATATGGCTAATAATATGAGTTAGATGGATGATAATAAGAGTAATGAGTATAGTAATTGTCGTCCTATCGATCATATCCACATAATATGGCCAATAATATGAGTTAGATTGACATTAATAAGAGTAATAAGTATAGTAATTGTCGTTCTATCGATCATATAAGCATAATATGGCTAATAATATGAGTTAGATTGATAATAATAAGAGTAATAAGTATAGTAATTGTCGTTCAATCGATCATATAAGCATAATATGGCTAATAATATGAGTTAGATTGATAATAATAAAAGTAATAAGTACAGTAATCTTCGTTCAATCGATCATATAAGCGTAATATGGCTAATAGTATGAGTTAGATTGATAACAATAAGAGTAACAAGTATAGCAATTGTCGTTCTATCGATCATATAAGCATAATATGGCTAATAATATGAGTTAGATTGATAATAATAAGAGTAGTAAGTATAGTAATTGTCGTTCTATCGATCATATGAGCATAATATGGCTAATAATATCTGTTAGATTGATAATAATGAGAGTAACAAGTATAGGAATTGTCGCTCAATCGATCATATAAGCATAATATGGCTAGTAATATGAGTTAGATTGATAATAATAAGAGTAACAAGTACAGTAATTGTCGTTCTATCGATAATTTAAGCATAATATGGCTAATAATATGAATTAGATTGGTCATAATAAGAGTAACAAGTATAGTAATTGTCGTTCTATCGATAATATAAGCATAATGTGGCTAATAATATGAGTTAGATTGGTAATAATAAGAGTAATAAGTACGGTAATCATCGTTCAATCGATCATATAAGCATAATATGGCCAATAATATGAGTTAGATTGATAATAGTAAGAGTAACAAGTAAACTAATTGTCGATCAATCGATCATATAAGCATAATATGGCTAATAATATGAGTTAGATTGATAATAGTAAGAGCAATAAGTACAGTAATCTTCGTTCAATCGATCATATAAGCATAATATGGCTAATAATATGAGTTAGATTGATAATAATAAGAGTAACAAGTATAGCAATTGTCGTTCTATCGATAATTTAAGCATCATATGGCTAATAATATGAGTTAGATTGATAATAATAAGAGTGACAGGTATAGTAATCCTCGTTCAATCGATCATATAAGCATAATATGGCCAATAATATGAGTTAGATTGATAATAGTAAGAGTAACAAGTAAAGTAATTGTCGTTCTATCGATAGTATAAGCATAATATGGCTAGTAATATGAGTTAGATTGATAATAATAAGAGTAACAAGTATAGCAATTGTCGTTCTATCGATAATATAAGCATAATATGGCTAATAATATGAGCTAGATTGATAATAATGAGAGTAACAAGTATAGTAATTGTCGTTCAATCGATCATATAAGCATAATATGGCTAATAATATGAGTTAGATTGATAATAGTAAGAGTAATAAGTATAGTAATTGTCATTCTATCGATCATATAAGCATAATATGGCTAATAATATGCGTTAGATTGATAATAATTAAAGTAACAGGTTTAGAAATTGTCGTTCAATCGGTCATATAAGCATAATATGGCTAATAATATGAGTTAGATTGATAATAATAAGAGTAACAAGTATAGTAATTGTCGTTCTATCGATAATATAAGCATAATATGGCTAATAATATGAGTTAGATTGGTAATAATAAGAGTAGTAAGTACAGTAATCCTCGTTTAATCGATCATATAAGCATAATATGGCCAATAATATGAGTTAGATTGATAATAGTAAGAGTAACAAGTAAAGTAATTGTCGTTCTATCGATAGTATAAGCATAATATGGCTAATAATATGAGTTAGATTGGTAATAATAAGAGTAATGAGTACAGTAATTGTCGTTCTATCGATCATATAAGCATAATATGGCTAATAATATGAATTAGATTGATAATAATGAGAGTAACAAGTATAGAAATTGTCGTTCAATCGATCATATAAGCATAATGTGGCTAATAATATGAGTTAGATTGGTAATAATAAGAGTAATAAGTACGGTAATCATCGTTCAATCGATCATATAAGCATAATATGGCCAATAATATGAGTTAGATTGATAATAGTAAGAGTAACAAGTAAACTAATTGTCGATCAATCGATCATATAAGCATAATATGGCTAATAATATGAGTTAGATTGATAATAGTAAGAGTAACAAGTATAGCAATTGTCGTTCTATCGATAATATAAGCATAATATGGCTAATAATACGAGTTGGATTGATAATAATGAGAGTAACAAGTGCAGTAATTGTCGTTCAATCGATCATATGAGCATAATATGTCTAATAATATGAGTTAGATTGGTAAAAGTAAGAGTAATAAGTATAGTAATTGTCATTCTATCGATCATATAAGCATAATATGGCCAATAATATGAGTTAGATTGATAATAGTAACAGGAATAAGTGTAGTAATTGTCGTTCAATCGATCATATAAGCATAATATGGCTAATAATATGAGTTAGATTGATAATAATAAGAGTAATAAGTATAGTAATTGTCGCTCTATCGATCACTTAAGCATAATATGGCTAATAATATGGGTTAGATTGATAATAATAAGAGTAACAAGTATAGTAATTGTCGTTCTATCGATCATATAAGCATAATATGGCTAATAATATGAGTTAGATTGATAATAATAAGAGTAATAAGTACAGTAATCTTCGTTCAATCGATCATATAAGCATAATATGGCTAATAATATGAGTTAGATTGATAATAGTAAGAGTAACAAGTATAGTAATTGTCGTTCAATCGATCATATAAGCATAATATGGCCAATGATATGAGTTAGATAGATAATAATATGAGTAACAAGCATAGTATATGTCGTTCTATCGATAATATAAGCATAATATGGCTAATAATATGAGTTAGATTGGTAATAATAAGTGTAATAAGTACAGTAATCTTCGTTCAATCGATCATATAAGCATAATATGGCTAATAATATGAGTTAGCTTGACAATAGTAAGAGCAATAAGTATAGCAATTGTCTTTCTATCGATCATATAAGCATAATATGGCTAATAATATGAGTTAGATTGATAGCAGCAAGAGTAATAAGTATAGTAATTGTCGTTCTATCGATCATGTCTGCATAATATGGTTAATAATATGAGTTAGATTGATAATAATAAGAGTAATGAGTATAGTACTTGTCGTCCTATCGATCATATCCACATAATATGGCCAATAATATGAGTTAGATTGACATTAATAAGAGTAATAAGTATAGTAATTGTCGTTCTATCGATCATGTAAGCATAATATGGCTAATAATATGAGTTAGATGGATGATAATAAGAGTAATGAGTATAGTAATTGTCGTCCTATCGATCATATCCACATAATATGGCCAATAATATGAGTTAGATTGACATTAATAAGAGTAATAAGTATAGTAATTGTCGTTCTATCGATCATATAAGCATAATATGGCTAATAATATGAGTTAGATTGATAATAATAAGAGTAATAAGTATAGTAATTGTCGTTCAATCGATCATATAAGCATAATATGGCTAATAATATGAGTTAGATTGATAATAATAAAAGTAATAAGTACAGTAATCTTCGTTCAATCGATCATATAAGCGTAATATGGCTAATAGTATGAGTTAGATTGATAACAATAAGAGTAACAAGTATAGCAATTGTCGTTCTATCGATCATATAAGCATAATATGGCTAATAATATGAGTTAGATTGATAAAAGTAAGAGTAACAAGTATAGAAATTGTCGTTCAATCGATCATATAAGCATAATGTGGCTAATAATATGAGTTAGATTGGTAATAATAAGAGTAATAAGTACGGTAATCATCGTTCAATCGATCATATAAGCATAATATGGCCAATAATATGAGTTAGATTGATAATAGTAAGAGTAACATGTAAACTAATTGTCGATCAATCGATCATATAAGCATAATATGGCTAATAATATGAGTTAGATTGATAATAGTAAGAGTAATAAGTACAGTAATCTTCGTTCAATCGATCATATAAGCATGATATGGCTAATAATATGAGTTAGATTGATAATAATAAGAGTAACAAGTATAGCAATTGTCGTTCTATCGATAATATAAGCATAATATGGCTAATAATACGAGTTGGATTGATAATAATGAGAGTAACAAGTGTAGTAATTGTCGTTCAATCGATCATATGAGCATAATATGTCTAATAATATGAGTTAGATTGGTAAAAGTAAGAGTAATATGTATAGTAATTGTCATTCTATCGATCATATAAGCATAATATGGCCAATAATATGAGTTAGATTGATAATAGTAACAGGAATAAGTGTAGTAATTGTCGTTCAATCGATCATATAAGCATAATATGGCTAATAATATGAGTTAGATTGATAATAATAAGAGTAATAAGTATAGTAATTGTCGCTCTATCGATCACTTAAGCATAATATGGCTAATAATATGGGTTAGATTGATAATAATAAGAGTAACAAGTATAGTAATTGTCGTTCTATCGATCATATAAGCATAATATGGCTAATAATATGAGTTAGATTGATAATAATGAGAGTAACAAGTATAGAAATTGTCGTTCAATCGATCATATAAGCATAATATGGCTAATAATATGAGTTAGATTGATAATAATAAGGGTAACAAGTATAGTAATTGTCGTTCAATCGATCATATAAGCATAATATGGCTAATAATATGAGTTAGATTCATAATAATAAGAGTAATAAGTACAGTAATCTTCGTTCAATCGATCATATAAGCATAATATGGCTAATAATATGAGTTAGATTGATAATAGTAAGAGTAACAAGTATAGTAATTGTCGTTCAATCGATCATATAAGCATAATATGGCGAATGATATGAGTTAGATTGATAATAATATGAGTAACAAGCACAGTATATGTCGTTCTATCGATAATATAAGCATAATATGGCTAATAATATGAGTTAGATTGGTAATAATAAGTGTAATAAGTACAGTAATCTTCGTTCAATCGATCATATAAGCATAATATGGCTAATAATATGAGTTAGCTTGACAATAGTAAGAGCAATAAGTATAGCAATTGTCTTTCTATCGATCATATAAGCATAATATGGCTAATAATATGAGTTAGATTGATAACAGCAAGAGTAATAAGTATAGTAATTGTCGTTCTATCGATCATATCTGCATAATATGGTTAATAATATGAGTTAGATTGATAATAATAAGAGTAATGAGTATAGTACTTGTCGTCCTATCGATCATATCCACATAATATGGCCAATAATATGAGTTAGATTGACATTAATAAGAGTAATAAGTATAGTAATTGTCGTTCTATCGATCATATAAACATAATATGGGTAATAATATGAGTTAGATTGATAATAATAAGAGTAATAAGTATAGTAATTGTTGTTCTATCGATCATATAAGCTTAATATGGCTAATAATATGAGTTAGATTGATAATAATAAGAGTAATGGGTATAGTAATTGTCGTCCTATCGATCATATCCACATAATATGGCCAATATTATGAGTTAGATTGATAATAATAAGAGTAACAAGTATAGTAATTGTCGTTCTATCGATAGTATAAGCATAATATGGCTAATAATATGAGTTAGATTGATAATTATAAGAGTAACAAGTATAGTAATTGTCATTCTATCGATAATATAAGCATAATATGGCTAATAATATGAGTTAGATTGGTAATAATAAGAGTAATAAGTACAGTAATCCTCGTTCAATCGATCATATAAGCATAATATGGCCAATAAAATGAGTTAGATTGATAATAGTAAGAGTAACAAGTAAACTAATTGTCGTTCTATCGATAGTATAAGCATAATATGGCTAATAATATGAGTTAGATTGATAATAATAAGAGTAATGAGTATAGTAATTGTCGTTCTATCGATCATATAAGCATAATATGGCTAATAATATGAGTTAGATTGATAATAATGAGAGTAACAAGTATAGAAATTGTCGTTCAATCGATCATATAAGCATAATATGGCTAATAATATGAGTTAGATTGATAATAATAAGAGTAACAAGTATAGTAATTGTCGTTCTATCGATAATATAAGCATAATATGGCTAATAATATGAGTTAGATTGATATTAATAAGAGTAATAAGTATAGTAATTGTCGTTCTATCGATCATATAAGCATAATATGGCTAATAATATGAGTTAGATTGATAATAATAAGAGTAATAAGTATAGTAATTGTCGTTCAATCGATCATATAAGCATAATATGGCTAATAATATGAGTTAGATTGATAATAATAAGAGTAATAAGTACAGTAATCTTCGTTCAATCGATCATATAAGCGTAATATGGCTAATTGTATGAGTTAGATTGATAACAATAAGAGTAACAAGTATAGCAATTGTCGTTCTATCGATCATATAAGCATAATATGGCTAATAATATGAGTTAGATTGATAAAAGTAAGAGTAACAAGTATAGAAATTGTCGTTCAATCGATCATATAAGCATAATATGGCTAATAATATGAGTTAGATTGATAATAATAAGAGTAACAAGTATAGAAATTGTCGTTCAATCGATCATATAAGCATAATATGGCTAATAATATGAGTTAGATTGATAATAATAAGAGTAACAAGTATAGTAATCCTCGTTCAATCGATCATATAAGCATAATATGGCCAATAATATGAGTTAGATTGATAATAGTAAGAGTAACAAGTAAACTAATTGTCGTTCTATCGATAGTATAAGCATAATATGGCTAATAATATGAGTTAGATTGATAATAATAAGAGTAATAAGTATAGAAATTGTCGTTCAATCGATCATATAAGCATAATATGTCTAATAATATGAGTTAGATTGATAATAATATGAGTAACAAGTATAGTAATCCTCGTTGAATCGATCATATAAGCATAATATGGCTAATAATATGAGTTAGATGGATAATAATAAGAGTAATGAGTATAGTAATTGTCGTCCTATCGATCATATCCACATAATATGGCCAATAATATGAGTTAGATTGATATTAATAAGAGTAAGAAGTATAGTAATTGTCGTTCTATCGATAGTATAAGCATAATATGGCTAATAAAATGAGTTAGATTGATAATAATGAAAGTAACAGGTTTAGAAATTGTCGTTCAATCGATCATATAAGCATAATATGGCTAGTAATATGAGTTAGATTGATAATAATAAGAATAATAAGTATAGTAATTGTCGTTCTATCGATCATATAAGCATAATATGGCTAATAATATGTGTTAGATTGATAATAATGAGAGTAACAAGTATAGGAATTGTCGCTCAATCGATCATATAAGCATAATATAGCTAGTAATATGAGTTAGATTGATAATAATAAGAGTAGTAAGTATAGTAATTGTCGTTCTATCGATCATATGAGCATAATATGGCTAATAATATCTGTTAGATTGATAATAATGAGAGTAACAAGTATAGGAATTGTCGCTCAATCGATCATATAAGCATAATATGGCTAGTAATATGAGTTAGATTGATAATAATAAGAGTAACAAGTACAGTAATTGTCGTTCTATCGATAATTTAAGCATAATATGGCTAATAATATGAATTAGATTGGTCATAATAAGAGTAACAAGTATAGTAATTGTCGTTCTATCGATAATATAAGCATAATGTGGCTAATAATATGAGTTAGATTGGTAATAATAAGAGTAATAAGTACGGTAATCATCGTTCAATCGATCATATAAGCATAATATGGCCAATAATATGAGTTAGATTGATAATAGTAAGAGTAACAAGTAAACTAATTGTCGATCAATCGATCATATAAGCATAATATGGCTAATAATATGAGTTAGATTGATAATAGTAAGAGCAATAAGTACAGTAATCTTCGTTCAATCGATCATATAAGCATAATATGGCTAATAATATGAGTTAGATTGATAATAATAAGAGTAACAAGTATAGCAATTGTCGTTCTATCGATAATTTAAGCATCATATGGCTAATAATATGAGTTAGATTGATAATAATAAGAGTGACAGGTATAGTAATCCTCGTTCAATCGATCATATAAGCATAATATGGCCAATAATATGAGTTAGATTGATAATAGTAAGAGTAACAAGTAAAGTAATTGTCGTTCTATCGATAGTATAAGCATAATATGGCTAGTAATATGAGTTAGATTGATAATAATAAGAGTAACAAGTATAGCAATTGTCGTTCTATCGATAATATAAGCATAATATGGCTAATAATATGAGCTAGATTGATAATAATGAGAGTAACAAGTATAGTAATTGTCGTTCAATCGATCATATAAGCATAATATGGCTAATAATATGAGTTAGATTGATAATAGTAAGAGTAATAAGTATAGTAATTGTCATTCTATCGATCATATAAGCATAATATGGCTAATAATATGCGTTAGATTGATAATAATTAAAGTAACAGGTTTAGAAATTGTCGTTCAATCGGTCATATAAGCATAATATGGCTAATAATATGAGTTAGATTGATAATAATAAGAGTAACAAGTATAGTAATTGTCGTTCTATCGATAATATAAGCATAATATGGCTAATAATATGAGTTAGATTGGTAATAATAAGAGTAGTAAGTACAGTAATCCTCGTTTAATCGATCATATAAGCATAATATGGCCAATAATATGAGTTAGATTGATAATAGTAAGAGTAACAAGTAAAGTAATTGTCGTTCTATCGATAGTATAAGCATAATATGGCTAATAATATGAGTTAGATTGGTAATAATAAGAGTAATGAGTACAGTAATTGTCGTTCTATCGATCATATAAGCATAATATGGCTAATAATATGAATTAGATTGATAATAATGAGAGTAACAAGTATAGAAATTGTCGTTCAATCGATCATATAAGCATAATGTGGCTAATAATATGAGTTAGATTGGTAATAATAAGAGTAATAAGTACGGTAATCATCGTTCAATCGATCATATAAGCATAATATGGCCAATAATATGAGTTAGATTGATAATAGTAAGAGTAACAAGTAAACTAATTGTCGATCAATCGATCATATAAGCATAATATGGCTAATAATATGAGTTAGATTGATAATAGTAAGAGTAACAAGTATAGCAATTGTCGTTCTATCGATAATATAAGCATAATATGGCTAATAATACGAGTTGGATTGATAATAATGAGAGTAACAAGTGCAGTAATTGTCGTTCAATCGATCATATGAGCATAATATGTCTAATAATATGAGTTAGATTGGTAAAAGTAAGAGTAATAAGTATAGTAATTGTCATTCTATCGATCATATAAGCATAATATGGCCAATAATATGAGTTAGATTGATAATAGTAACAGGAATAAGTGTAGTAATTGTCGTTCAATCGATCATATAAGCATAATATGGCTAATAATATGAGTTAGATTGATAATAATAAGAGTAATAAGTATAGTAATTGTCGCTCTATCGATCACTTAAGCATAATATGGCTAATAATATGGGTTAGATTGATAATAATAAGAGTAACAAGTATAGTAATTGTCGTTCTATCGATCATATAAGCATAATATGGCTAATAATATGAGTTAGATTGATAATAATAAGAGTAATAAGTACAGTAATCTTCGTTCAATCGATCATATAAGCATAATATGGCTAATAATATGAGTTAGATTGATAATAGTAAGAGTAACAAGTATAGTAATTGTCGTTCAATCGATCATATAAGCATAATATGGCCAATGATATGAGTTAGATAGATAATAATATGAGTAACAAGCATAGTATATGTCGTTCTATCGATAATATAAGCATAATATGGCTAATAATATGAGTTAGATTGGTAATAATAAGTGTAATAAGTACAGTAATCTTCGTTCAATCGATCATATAAGCATAATATGGCTAATAATATGAGTTAGCTTGACAATAGTAAGAGCAATAAGTATAGCAATTGTCTTTCTATCGATCATATAAGCATAATATGGCTAATAATATGAGTTAGATTGATAGCAGCAAGAGTAATAAGTATAGTAATTGTCGTTCTATCGATCATGTCTGCATAATATGGTTAATAATATGAGTTAGATTGATAATAATAAGAGTAATGAGTATAGTACTTGTCGTCCTATCGATCATATCCACATAATATGGCCAATAATATGAGTTAGATTGACATTAATAAGAGTAATAAGTATAGTAATTGTCGTTCTATCGATCATGTAAGCATAATATGGCTAATAATATGAGTTAGATGGATGATAATAAGAGTAATGAGTATAGTAATTGTCGTCCTATCGATCATATCCACATAATATGGCCAATAATATGAGTTAGATTGACATTAATAAGAGTAATAAGTATAGTAATTGTCGTTCTATCGATCATATAAGCATAATATGGCTAATAATATGAGTTAGATTGATAATAATAAGAGTAATAAGTATAGTAATTGTCGTTCAATCGATCATATAAGCATAATATGGCTAATAATATGAGTTAGATTGATAATAATAAAAGTAATAAGTACAGTAATCTTCGTTCAATCGATCATATAAGCGTAATATGGCTAATAGTATGAGTTAGATTGATAACAATAAGAGTAACAAGTATAGCAATTGTCGTTCTATCGATCATATAAGCATAATATGGCTAATAATATGAGTTAGATTGATAAAAGTAAGAGTAACAAGTATAGAAATTGTCGTTCAATCGATCATATAAGCATAATATGGCTAATAATATGAGTTAGATTGATAATAATAAGAGTAACAAGTATAGTAATTGTCGTTCTATCGATAATATATGCATAATATGGCTAATAATATGAGTTAGATTGGTAATAATAAGAGTAATAAGTACAGTAATCTTCGTTCAATCGATCATATAAGCATATTATGGCTAATAATATGAGTTAGATTGATAATAATGAGAGTAACAAGTATAGAAATTGTCGTTCAATCGATCATATAAGCATAATATGGCTAATAATATGAGTTAGATTGATAATAATAAGAGTAACAAGTATAGTAATCCTCGTTCAATCGATCATATAGCATAATATGGCCAATAATATGAGTTAGATTGATAATAGTAAGAGTAACAAGTAAACTAATTGTCGTTCTATCGATAGTATAAGCATTATATGGCTAATAATATGAGTTAGATTGATAATAATAAGAGTAATGAGTATAGTAATTGTCGTTCTATCGATCATATAAGCATAATATGGCTAATAATATGAGTTAGATTGATAATAATGAGAGTAACAAGTATAGAAATTGTCGTTCAATCGATCATATAAGCATAATATGGCTAATAATATGAGTTAGATTGATAATAATAAGAGTAACAAGTATAGTAATTGTCGTTCTATCGATAATATAAGCATAATATGGCTAATAATATGAGTTAGATTGGTAATAATAAGAGTAATAAGTACAGTAATCTTCGTTCAATCGATCATATAAGCATATTATGGCTAATAATATGAGTTAGATTGATAATAATGAGAGTAACAAGTATAGAAATTGTCGTTCAATCGATCATATAAGCATAATATGGCTAATAATATGAGTTAGATTGATAATAATAAGAGTAACAAGTATAGTAATCCTCGTTCAATCGATCATATAAGCATAATATGGCCAATAATATGAGTTAGATTGATAATAGTAAGAGTAACAAGTAAACTAATTGTCGTTCTATCGATAGTATAAGCATAATATGGCTAATAATATGAGTTAGATTGATAATAATAAGAGTAATAAGTATAGAAATTGTCGTTCAATCGATCATATAAGCATAATATGTCTAATAATATGAGTTAGATTGATAATAATATGAGTAACAAGTATAGTAATCCTCGTTGAATCGATCATATAAGTATAATATGGCTAATAATATGAGTTAGATGGATAATAATAAGAGTAATGAGTATAGTAATTGTCGTCCTATCGATCATATCCACATAATATGGCCAATAATATGAGTTAGATTGATATTAATAAGAGTAAGAAGTATAGTAATTGTCGTTCTATCGATAGTATAAGCATAATATGGCTAATAATATGAGTTAGATTGATAATAATGAAAGTAACAGGTTTAGAAATTGTCGTTCAATCGATCATATAAGCATAATATGGCTAGTAATATGAGTTAGATTGATAATAATAAGAATAATAAGTATAGTAATTGTCGTTCTATCGATCATATAAGCATAATATGGCTAATAATATGTGTTAGATTGATAATAATGAGAGTAACAAGTATAGGAATTGTCGCTCAATCGATCATATAAGCATAATATGGCTAGTAATATGAGTTAGATTGATAATAATAAGAGTAACAAGTACAGTAATTGTCGTTCTATCGATAATTTAAGCATAATATGGCTAATAATATGAGTTAGATTGATAATAATAAGAGTAACAAGTATAGCAATTGTCGTTCTATCGATCATATAAGCATTATATGGCTAATAATATGAGTTAGATTGATAATAATGAAAGTACCAGGTTTAGAAATTGTCGTTCAATCGATCATATAAGCATAATATGGCTAATAATATGAGTTAGATTGATAATAATAAGAGTAACAAGTATAGTAATTGTCGTTCTATCGTTAATATAAGCATAATATGGCTAATAATATGTGTTAGATTGGTAATAATAAGAGTAATAAGAACAGTAACCTTCGTTCAATCGATCATATAAGCATATTATGGCTAATAATATGAGTTAGATTGATAATAATGAGAGTAACAAGTATAGAAATTGTCGTTCAATCGATCATATAAGCATAATATGGCTAATAATATGAGTTAGATTGATAATAATAAGAGTAACAAGTATAGTAATTGTCGTTCAATCGATCATATAAGCATAATATGGCTGATAATATGAGTTAGCTTGACAATAGTAAGAGCAATAAGTATAGTAATTGTCATTCTATCGATCATATAAGCATAATATGGCTAATAATATGAGTTAGATTGATAATAATGAGAGTAACAGGTTTAGAAATTGTCGTTCAATCGATCATACAAGCATAATATGGCTAATAATATGAGTTAGATTGATAATAATAAGAGTAACAGGTATAGTAATTGTCGTTCTATCGATAATATAAGCATAATATGGCTAATAATATGAGTTAGATTGATAATAATGAGAGTAACAGGATTAGAAATTGTCGTTCAATCGATCATATAAGAATAATATGGCTAATAATATGAGTTAGATTGATAATAATAAGAGTAATAAGTAGAGTAATTGTCGTTCTATCGATCATATAAGCATAATATGGCTAATAATATGTGTTAGATTGATAATAATGAGAGTAACAAGTATAGGAATTGTCGCTCAATCGATCATATAAGCATAATATGGCTAGTAATATGAGTTAGATTGATAATAATAAGAGTAACAAGTACAGTAATTGTCGTTCTATCGATAATTTAAGCATCATATGGCTAATAATATGAGTTAGATTGATAATAATAAGAGTGACAGGTATAGTAATCCTCGTTCAATCGATCATATAAGCATAATATGGCCAATAATATGAGTTAGATTGATAATAGTAAGAGTAACAAGTAAAGTAATTGTCGTTCTATCGATAGTATAAGCATAATATGGCTAATAATATGAGTTAGATTTATAACAATGAAAGTAACAGGTTTAGAAATTGTCGTTCAATTGATCATGTAAGCATAATATGGCTAATAATATGAGTTAGATTGATAATAATAAGAGTAACAAGTATAGCAATTGTCGTTCTATCGATAATATAAGCATAATATGGCTAATAATATGAGCTAGATTGATAATAATGAGAGTAACAAGTATAGTAATTGTCGTTCAATCGATCATATAAGCATAATACGGCTAATAATATGAGTTAGATTGATAATAATAAGAGTAATGAGTATAGTAATTGTCGTCCTATCGATCATATCCACATAATATGGCCAATAATATGAGTTAGATTGATATTAATAAGAGTAATAAGTACAGTAATCTTCGTTCAATCGATCATATAAGCATAATATGGCTAATAATATGAGTTAGATTGATAATAGTAAGAGTAATAAGTATAGTAATTGTCATTCTATCGATCATATAAGCATAATATGGCTGATAATATGCGTTAGATTGGTAATAATTAAAGTAACAGGTTTAGAAATTGTCGTTCAATCGGTCATATAAGCATAATATGGCTAATAATATGAGTTAGATTGATAATAATAAGAGTAACAAGTATAGTAATTGTCGTTCTATCGATAATATAAGCATAATATGGCTAATAATATGAGTTAGATTGGTAATAATAAGAGTAGTAAGTACAGTAATCCTCGTTTAATCGATCATATAAGCATAATATGGCCAATAATATGAGTTAGATTGATAATAGTAAGAGTAACAAGTAAAGTAATTGTCGTCCTATCGATAGTATAAGCATAATATGGCTAATAATATGAGTTAGATTGGTAATAATAAGAGTAATGAGTACAGTAATTGTCGTTCTATCGATCATATAAGCATAATATGGCTAATAATATGAATTAGATTGATAATAATGAGAGTAACAAGTATAGAAATTGTCGTTCAATCGATCATATAAGCATAATGTGGCTAATAATATGAGTTAGATTGGTAATAATAAGAGTAATAAGTACGGTAATCATCGTTCAATCGATCATATAAGCATAATATGGCCAATAATATGAGTTAGATTGACAATAGTAAGAGTAACAAGTAAACTAATTGTCGATCAATCGATCATATAAGCATAATATGGCTAATAATATGAGTTAGATTGATAATAGTAAGAGTAATAAGTACAGTAATCTTCGTTCAATCCATCATATAAGCATAATATGGCTAATAATATGAGTTAGATTGATAATAATAAGAGTAACAAGTATAGCAATTGTCGTTCTATCGATAATATAAGCATAATATGGCTAATAATACGAGTTGGATTGATAATAATGAGAGTAACAAGTGTAGTAATTGTCGTTCAATCGATCATATGAGCATAATATGTCTAATAATATGAGTTAGATTGGTAAAAGTAAGAGTAATATGTATAGTAATTGTCATTCTATCGATCATATAAGCATAATATGGCCAATAATATGAGTTAGATTGATAATAGTAACAGGAATAAGTGTAGTAATTGTCGTTCAATCGATCATATAAGCATAATATGGCTAATAATATGAGTTAGATTGATAATAATAAGAGTAATAAGTATAGTAATTGTCGCTCTATCGATCACTTAAGCATAATATGGCTAATAATATGGGTTAGATTGATAATAATAAGAGTAACAAGTATAGTAATTGTCGTTCTATCGATCATATAAGCATAATATGGCTAATAATATGAGTTAGATTGATAATAATGAGAGTAACAAGTATAGAAATTGTCGTTCAATCGATCATATAAGCATAATATGGCTAATAATATGAGTTAGATTGATAATAATAAGAGTAACAAGTATAGTAATTGTCGTTCAATCGATCATATAAGCATAATATGGCTAATAATATGAGTTAGATTGATAATAATAAGAGTAATAAGTACAGTAATCTTCGTTCAATCGATCATATAAGCATAATATGGCTAATAATATGAGTTAGATTGATAATAGTAAGAGTAACAAGTATAGTAATTGTCGTTCAATCGATCATATAAGCATAATATGGCGAATGATATGAGTTAGATTGATAATAATATGAGTAACAAGCACAGTATATGTCGTTCTATCGATAATATAAGCATAATATGGCTAATAATATGAGTTAGATTGGTAATAATAAGTGTAATAAGTACAGTAATCTTCGTTCAATCGATCATATAAGCATAATATGGCTAATAATATGAGTTAGCTTGACAATAGTAAGAGCAATAAGTATAGCAATTGTCTTTCTATCGATCATATAAGCATAATATGGCTAATAATATGAGTTAGATTGATAACAGCAAGAGTAATAAGTATAGTAATTGTCGTTCTATCGATCATATCTGCATAATATGGTTAATAATATGAGTTAGATTGATAATAATAAGAGTAATGAGTATAGTACTTGTCGTCCTATCGATCATATCCACATAATATGGCCAATAATATGAGTTAGATTGACATTAATAAGAGTAATAAGTATAGTAATTGTAGTTCTATCGATCATATAAACATAATATGGGTAATAATATGAGTTAGATTGATAATAATAAGAGTAATAAGTATAGTAATTGTTGTTCTATCGATCATATAAGCTTAATATGGCTAATAATATGAGTTAGATTGATAATAATAAGAGTAATGGGTATAGTAATTGTCGTCCTATCGATCATATCCACATAATATGGCCAATATTATGAGTTAGATTGATAATAATATGAGTAACAAGTATAGTAATTGTCGTTCTATCGATAGTATAAGCATAATATGGCTAATAATATGAGTTAGATTGATAATTATAAGAGTAACAAGTATAGTAAGTGTCATTCTATCGATAATATAAGCATAATATGGCTAATAATATGAGTTAGATTGGTAATAATAAGAGTAATAAGTACAGTAATCCTCGTTCAATCGATCATATAAGCATAATATGGCCAATAAAATGAGTTAGATTGATAATAGTAAGAGTAACAAGTAAACTAATTGTCGTTCTATCGATAGTATAAGCATAATATGGCTAATAATATGAGTTAGATTGATAATAATAAGAGTAATGAGTATAGTAATTGTCGTTCTATCGATCATATAAGCATAATATGGCTAATAATATGAGTTAGATTGATAATAATGAGAGTAACAAGTATAGAAATTGTCGTTCAATCGATCATATAAGCATAATATGGCTAATAATATGAGTTAGATTGATAATAATAAGAGTAACAAGTATAGTAATTGTCGTTCTATCGATAATATAAGCATAATATGGCTAATAATATGAGTTAGACTTGATATTAATAAGAGTAATAAGTATAGTAATTGTCGTTCTATCGATCATATAAGCATAATATGGCTAATAATATGAGTTAGATTGATAATAATAAGAGTAATAAGTATAGTAATTGTCGTTCAATCGATCATATAAGCATAATATGGCTAATAATATGAGTTAGATTGATAATAATAAGAGTAATAAGTACAGTAATCTTCGTTCAATCGATCATATAAGCGTAATATGGCTAATTGTATGAGTTAGATTGATAACAATAAGAGTAACAAGTATAGCAATTGTCGTTCTATCGATCATATAAGCATAATATGGCTAATAATATGAGTTAGATTGATAAAAGTAAGAGTAACAAGTATAGAAATTGTCGTTCAATCGATCATATAAGCATAATATGGCTAATAATATGAGTTAGATTGATAATAATAAGAGTAACAAGTATAGTAATTGTCGTTCTATCGATAATATATGCATAATATGGCTAATAATATGAGTTAGATTGGTAATAATAAGAGTAATAAGTACAGTAATCTTCGTTCAATCGATCATATAAGCATATTATGGCTAATAATATGAGTTAGATTGATAATAATGAGAGTAACAAGTATAGAAATTGTCGTTCAATCGATCATATAAGCATAATATGGCTAATAATATGAGTTAGATTGATAATAATAAGAGTAACAAGTATAGTAATCCTCGTTCAATCGATCATATAGCATAATATGGCCAATAATATGAGTTAGATTGATAATAGTAAGAGTAACAAGTAAACTAATTGTCGTTCTATCGATAGTATAAGCATAATATGGCTAATAATATGAGTTAGATTGATAATAATAAGAGTAATGAGTATAGTAATTGTCGTTCTATCGATCATATAAGCATAATATGGCTAATAATATGAGTTAGATTGATAATAATAAGAGTAACAAGTATAGCAATTGTCGTTCTATCGATCATATAAGCATTATATGGCTAATAATATGAGTTAGATTGATAATAATGAAAGTATCAGGTTTAGAAATTGTCGTTCAATCGATCATATAAGCATAATATGGCTAATAATATGAGTTAGATTGATAATAATAAGAGTAACAAGTATAGTAATTGTCGTTCTATCGTTAATATAAGCATAATATGGCTAATAATATGAGTTAGATTGATAATAATAAGAGTAACAAGTATAGTAATCCTCGTTCAATCGATCATATAGCATAATATGGCCAATAATATGAGTTAGATTGATAATAGTAAGAGTAACAAGTAAACTAATTGTCGTTCTATCGATAGTATAAGCATAATATGGCTAATAATATGAGTTAGATTGATAATAATAAGAGTAATGAGTATAGTAATTGTCGTTCTATCGATCATATAAGCATAATATGGCTAATAATATGAGTTAGATTGATAATAATGAGAGTAACAAGTATAGAAATTGTCGTTCAATCGATCATATAAGCATAATATGGCTAATAATATGAGTTAGATTGATAATAATAAGAGTAACAAGTATAGTAATTGTCGTTCTATCGATAATATAAGCATAATATGGCTAATAATATGAGTTAGATTGGTAATAATAAGAGTAATAAGTACAGTAATCTTCGTTCAATCGATCATATAAGCATATTATGGCTAATAATATGAGTTAGATTGATAATAATGAGAGTAACAAGTATAGAAATTGTCGTTCAATCGATCATATAAGCATAATATGGCTAATAATATGAGTTAGATTGATAATAATAAGAGTAACAAGTATAGTAATCCTCGTTCAATCGATCATATAAGCATAATATGGCCAATAATATGAGTTAGATTGATAATAGTAAGAGTAACAAGTAAACTAATTGTCGTTCTATCGATAGTATAAGCATAATATGGCTAATAATATGAGTTAGATTGATAATAATAAGAGTAATAAGTATAGAAATTGTCGTTCAATCGATCATATAAGCATAATATGTCTAATAATATGAGTTAGATTGATAATAATATGAGTAACAAGTATAGTAATCCTCGTTGAATCGATCATATAAGCATAATATGGCTAATAATATGAGTTAGATGGATAATAATAAGAGTAATGAGTATAGCAATTGTCGTCCTATCGATCATATCCACATAATATGGCCAATAATATGAGTTAGATTGATATTAATAAGAGTAAGAAGTATAGTAATTGTCGTTCTATCGATAGTATAAGCATAATATGGCTAATAATATGAGTTAGATTGATAATAATGAAAGTAACAGGTTTAGAAATTGTCGTTCAATCGATCATATAAGCATAATATGGCTAGTAATATGAGTTAGATTGATAATAATAAGAATAATAAGTATAGTAATTGTCGTTCTATCGATCATATAAGCATAATATGGCTAATAATATGTGTTAGATTGATAATAATGAGAGTAACAAGTATAGGAATTGTCGCTCAATCGATCATATAAGCATAATATGGCTAGTAATATGAGTTAGATTGATAATAATAAGAGTAGTAAGTATAGTAATTGTCGTTCTATCGATCATATGAGCATAATATGGCTAATAATATCTGTTAGATTGATAATAATGAGAGTAACAAGTATAGGAATTGTCGCTCAATCGATCATATAAGCATAATATGGCTAGTAATATGAGTTAGATTGATAATAATAAGAGTAACAAGTATAGTAATTGTCGTTCTATCGATAATATAAGCATAATATGGCTAATAATATGAGTTAGATTGGTAATAATAAGAGTAGTAAGTACAGTAATCCTCGTTTAATCGATCATATAAGCATAATATGGCCAATAATATGAGTTAGATTGATAATAGTAAGAGTAACAAGTAAAGTAATTGTCGTTCTATCGATAGTATAAGCATAATATGGCTAATAATATGAGTTAGATTGGTAATAATAAGAGTAATGAGTACAGTAATTGTCGTTCTATCGATCATATAAGCATAATATGGCTAATAATATGAATTAGATTGATAATAATGAGAGTAACAAGTATAGAAATTGTCGTTCAATCGATCATATAAGCATAATGTGGCTAATAATATGAGTTAGATTGGTAATAATAAGAGTAATAAGTACGGTAATCATCGTTCAATCGATCATATAAGCATAATATGGCCAATAATATGAGTTAGATTGATAATAGTAAGAGTAACAAGTAAACTAATTGTCGATCAATCGATCATATAAGCATAATATGGCTAATAATATGAGTTAGATTGATAATAGTAAGAGTAACAAGTATAGCAATTGTCGTTCTATCGATAATATAAGCATAATATGGCTAATAATATGAGTTAGATTGATAATAATAAGAGTAATAAGTATAGTAATTGTCGCTCTATCGATCACTTAAGCATAATATGGCTAATAATATGGGTTAGATTGATAATAATAAGAGTAACAAGTATAGTAATTGTCGTTCTATCGATCATATAAGCATAATATGGCTAATAATATGAGTTAGATTGATAATAATGAGAGTAACAAGTATAGAAATTGTCGTTCAATCGATCATATAAGCATAATATGGCTAATAATATGACTTAGATTGATAATAATAAGAGTAACAAGTATAGTAATTGTCGTTCAATCGATCATATAAGCATAATATGGCTAATAATATGAGTTAGATTGATAATAATAAGAGTAATAAGTACAGTAATCTTCGTTCAATCGATCATATAAGCATAATATGGCTAATAATATGAGTTAGATTGATAATAGTAAGAGTAACAAGTATAGTAATTGTCGTTCAATCGATCATATAAGCATAATATGGCGAATGATATGAGTTAGATTGATAATAATATGAGTAACAAGCATAGTATATGTCGTTCTATCGATAATATAAGCATAATATGGCTAATAATATGAGTTAGATTGGTAATAATAAGTGTAATAAGTACAGTAATCTTCGTTCAATCGATCATATAAGCATAATATGGCTAATAATATGAGTTAGCTTGACAATAGTAAGAGCAATAAGTATAGCAATTGTCTTTCTATCGATCATATAAGCATAATATGGCTAATAATATGAGTTAGATTGATAACAGCAAGAGTAATAAGTATAGTAATTGTCGTTCTATCGATCATATCTGCATAATATGGTTAATAATATGAGTTAGATTGATAATAATAAGAGTAATGAGTATAGTACTTGTCGTCCTATCGATCATATCCACATAATACGGCCAATAATATGAGTTAGATTGACATTAATAAGAGTAATAAGTATAGTAATTGTCGTTCTATCGATCATATAAACATAATATGGGTAATAATATGAGTTAGATTGATAATAATAAGAGTAATAAGTATAGTAATTGTCGCTCTATCGATCACTTAAGCATAATATGGCTAATAATATGGGTTAGATTGATAATAATAAGAGTAACAAGTATAGTAATTGTCGTTCTATCGATCATATAAGCATAATATGGCTAATAATATGAGTTAGATTGATAATAATGAGAGTAACAAGTATAGAAATTGTCGTTCAATCGATCATATAAGCATAATATGGCTAATAATATGAGTTAGATTGATAATAATAAGAGTAACAAGTATAGTAATTGTCGTTCTATCGATAATATAAGCATAATATGGCTAATAATATGAGTTAGATTGGTAATAATAAGAGTAATAAGTACAGTAATCTTCGTTCAATCGATCATATAAGCATATTATGGCTAATAATATGAGTTAGATTGATAATAATGAGAGTAATAAGTATAGTAATTGTCGTTCTATCGATCATATAAGCATAATATGGCTAATAATATGAGTTAGATTGATAACAGCAAGAGTAATAAGTATAGTAATTGTCGTTCTATCGATCATATCTGCATAATATGGTTAATAATATGAGTTAGATTGATAATAATAAGAGTAATGAGTATAGTACTTGTCGTCCTATCGATCATATCCACATAATATGGCCAATAATATGAGTTAGATTGACATTAATAAGAGTAATAAGTATAGTAATTGTCGTTCTATCGATCATATAAACATAATATGGGTAATAATATGAGTTAGATTGATAATAATAAGAGTAATAAGTATAGTAATTGTCGCTCTATCGATCACTTAAGCATAATATGGCTAATAATATGGATTAGATTGATAATAATAAGAGTAACAAGTATAGTAATTGTCGTTCTATCGATCATATAAGCATAATATGGCTAATAATATGAGTTAGATTGATAATAATGAGAGTAACAAGTATAGAAATTGTCGTTCAATCGATCATATAAGCATAATATGGCTAATAATATGAGTTAGATTGATAATAATAAGAGTAACAAGTATAGTAATTGTCGTTCTATCGATAATATAAGCATAATATGGCTAATAATATGAGTTAGATTGGTAATAATAAGAGTAATAAGTACAGTAATCTTCGTTCAATCGATCATATAAGCATATTATGGCTAATAATATGAGTTAGATTGATAATAATGAGAGTAATAAGTATAGTAATTGTCGTTCTATCGATCATATAAGCATAATATGGCTAATAATATGAGTTAGATGGATGATAATAAGAGTAATGAGTATAGTAATCCTCGTTCAATCGATCATATAGCATAATATGGCCAATAATATGAGTTAGATTGATAATAGTAAGAGTAACAAGTAAACTAATTGTCGTTCTATCGATAGTATAAGCATTATATGGCTAATAATATGAGTTAGATTGATAATAATAAGAGTAATGAGTATAGTAATTGTCGTTCTATCGATCATATAAGCATAATATGGCTAATAATATGAGTTAGATTGATAATAATGAGAGTAACAAGTATAGAAATTGTCGTTCAATCGATCATATAAGCATAATATGGCTAATAATATGAGTTAGATTGATAATAATAAGAGTAACAAGTATAGTAATTGTCGTTCTATCGATAATATAAGCATAATATGGCTAATAATATGAGTTAGATTGGTAATAATAAGAGTAATAAGTACAGTAATCTTCGTTCAATCGATCATATAAGCATATTATGGCTAATAATATGAGTTAGATAGATAATAATGAGAGTAACAAGTATAGAAATTGTCGTTCAATCGATCATATAAGCATAATATGGCTAATAATATGAGTTAGATTGATAATAATAAGAGTAACAAGTATAGTAATTGTCGTTCTATCGATAATATAAGCATAATATGGCTAATAATATGAGTTAGATTGATAATAGTAAGAGTAACAAGTATAGCAATTGTCGTTCTATCGATAATATAAGCATAATATGGCTAATAATATGAGTTAGATTGATAATAATAAGAGTAATAAGTATAGTAATTGTCGCTCTATCGATCACTTAAGCATAATATGGCTAATAATATGGGTTAGATTGATAATAATAAGAGTAACAAGTATAGTAATTGTCGTTCTATCGATCATATAAGCATAATATGGCTAATAATATGAGTTAGATTGATAATAATGAGAGTAACAAGTATAGAAATTGTCGTTCAATCGATCATATAAGCATAATATGGCTAATAATATGACTTAGATTGATAATAATAAGAGTAACAAGTATAGTAATTGTCGTTCAATCGATCATATAAGCATAATATGGCTAATAATATGAGTTAGATTGATAATAATAAGAGTAATAAGTACAGTAATCTTCGTTCAATCGATCATATAAGCATAATATGGCTAATAATATGAGTTAGATTGATAATAGTAAGAGTAACAAGTATAGTAATTGTCGTTCAATCGATCATATAAGCATAATATGGCGAATGATATGAGTTAGATTGATAATAATATGAGTAACAAGCATAGTATATGTCGTTCTATCGATAATATAAGCATAATATGGCTAATAATATGAGTTAGATTGGTAATAATAAGTGTAATAAGTACAGTAATCTTCGTTCAATCGATCATATAAGCATAATATGGCTAATAATATGAGTTAGCTTGACAATAGTAAGAGCAATAAGTATAGCAATTGTCTTTCTATCGATCATATAAGCATAATATGGCTAATAATATGAGTTAGATTGATAACAGCAAGAGTATTAAGTATAGTAATTGTCGTTCTATCGATCATATCTGCATAATATGGTTAATAATATGAGTTAGATTGATAATAATAAGAGTAATGAGTATAGTACTTGTCGTCCTATCGATCATATCCACATAATACGGCCGATAATATGAGTTAGATTGACATTAATAAGAGTAATAAGTATAGTAATTGTCGTTCTATCGATCATATAAACATAATATGGGTAATAATATGAGTTAGATTGATAATAATAAGAGTAATAAGTATAGTAATTGTCGCTCTATCGATCACTTAAGCATAATATGGCTAATAATATGGGTTAGATTGATAATAATAAGAGTAACAAGTATAGTAATTATCGTTCTATCGATCATATAAGCATAATATGGCTAATAATATGAGTTAGATTGATAATAATGAGAGTAACAAGTATAGAAATTGTCGTTCAATCGATCATATAAGCATAATATGGCTAATAATATGAGTTAGATTGATAATAATAAGAGTAACAAGTATAGTAATTGTCGTTCTATCGATAATATAAGCATAATATGGCTAATAATATGAGTTAGATTGGTAATAATAAGAGTAATAAGTACAGTAATCTTCGTTCAATCGATCATATAAGCATATTATGGCTAATAATATGAGTTAGATTGATAATAATGAGAGTAATAAGTATAGTAATTGTCGTTCTATCGATCATATAAGCATAATATGGCTAATAATATGAGTTAGATTGATAACAGCAAGAGTAATAAGTATAGTAATTGTCGTTCTATCGATCATATCTGCATAATATGGTTAATAATATGAGTTAGATTGATAATAATAAGAGTAATGAGTATAGTACTTGTCGTCCTATCGATCATATCCACATAATATGGCCAATAATATGAGTTAGATTGACATTAATAAGAGTAATAAGTATAGTAATTGTCGTTCTATCGATCATATAAACATAATATGGGTAATAATATGAGTTAGATTGATAATAATAAGAGTAATAAGTATAGTAATTGTCGCTCTATCGATCACTTAAGCATAATATGGCTAATAATATGGGTTAGATTGATAATAATAAGAGTAACAAGTATAGTAATTGTCGTTCTATCGATCATATAAGCATAATATGGCTAATAATATGAGTTAGATTGATAATAATGAGAGTAACAAGTATAGAAATTGTCGTTCAATCGATCATATAAGCATAATATGGCTAATAATATGAGTTAGATTGATAATAATAAGAGTAACAAGTATAGTAATTGTCGTTCTATCGATAATATAAGCATAATATGGCTAATAATATGAGTTAGATTGGTAATAATAAGAGTAATAAGTACAGTAATCTTCGTTCAATCGATCATATAAGCATATTATGGCTAATAATATGAGTTAGATTGATAATAATGAGAGTAATAAGTATAGTAATTGTCGTTCTATCGATCATATAAGCATAATATGGCTAATAATATGAGTTAGATGGATGATAATAAGAGTAATGAGTATAGTAATCCTCGTTCAATCGATCATATAGCATAATATGGCCAATAATATGAGTTAGATTGATAATAGTAAGAGTAACAAGTAAACTAATTGTCGTTCTATCGATAGTATAAGCATTATATGGCTAATAATATGAGTTAGATTGATAATAATAAGAGTAATGAGTATAGTAATTGTCGTTCTATCGATCATATAAGCATAATATGGCTAATAATATGAGTTAGATTGATAATAATGAGAGTTACAAGTATAGAAATTGTCGTTCAATCGATCATATAAGCATAATATGGCTAATAATATGAGTTAGATTGATAATAATAAGAGTAACAAGTATAGTAATTGTCGTTCTATCGATAATATAAGCATAATATGGCTAATAATATGAGTTAGATTGGTAATAATAAGAGTAATAAGTACAGTAATCTTCGTTCAATCGATCATATAAGCATATTATGGCTAATAATATGAGTTAGATTGATAATAATGAGAGTAACAAGTATAGAAATTGTCGTTCAATCGATCATATAAGCATAATATGGCTAATAATATGAGTTAGATTGATAATAATAAGAGTAACAAGTATAGTAATTGTCGTTCTATCGATAATATAAGCATAATATGGCTAATAATATGAGTTAGATTGGTAATAATAAGAGTAATAAGTACAGTAATCTTCGTTCAATCGATCATATAAGCATATTATGGCTAATAATATGAGTTAGATTGATAATAATGAGAGTAATAAGTATAGTAATTGTCGTTCTATCGATCATATAAGCATAATATGGCTAATAATATGAGTTAGATGGATGATAATAAGAGTAATGAGTATAGTAATCCTCGTTCAATCGATCATATAGCATAATATGGCCAATAATATGAGTTAGATTGATAATAGTAAGAGTAACAAGTAAACTAATTGTCGTTCTATCGATAGTATAAGCATTATATGGCTAATAATATGAGTTAGATTGATAATAATAAGAGTAATGAGTATAGTAATTGTCGTTCTATCGATCATATAAGCATAATATGGCTAATAATATGAGTTAGATTGATAATAATGAGAGTAACAAGTATAGAAATTGTCGTTCAATCGATCATATAAGCATAATATGGCTAATAATATGAGTTAGATTGATAATAATAAGAGTAACAAGTATAGTAATTGTCGTTCTATCGATAATATAAGCATAATATGGCTAATAATATGAGTTAGATTGGTAATAATAAGAGTAATAAGTACAGTAATCTTCGTTCAATCGATCATATAAGCATATTATGGCTAATAATATGAGTTAGATTGATAATAATGAGAGTAACAAGTATAGAAATTGTCGTTCAATCGATCATATAAGCATAATATGGCTAATAATATGAGTTAGATTGATAATAATAAGAGTAACAAGTATAGTAATCCTCGTTCAATCGATCATATAAGCATAATATGGCCAATAATATGAGTTAGATTGATAATAGTAAGAGTAACAAGTAAACTAATTGTCGTTCTATCGATAGTATAAGCATAATATGGCTAATAATATGAGTTAGATTGATAATAATAAGAGTAATAAGTATAGAAATTGTCGTTCAATCGATCATATAAGCATAATATGTCTAATAATATGAGTTAGATTGATAATAATATGAGTAACAAGTATAGTAATCCTCGTTGAATCGATCATATAAGTATAATATGGCTAATAATATGAGTTAGATGGATAATAATAAGAGTAATGAGTATAGTAATTGTCGTCCTATCGATCATATCCACATAATATGGCCAATAATATGAGTTAGATTGATATTAATAAGAGTAAGAAGTATAGTAATTGTCGTTCTATCGATAGTATAAGCATAATATGGCTAATAATATGAGTTAGATTGATAATAATGAAAGTAACAGGTTTAGAAATTGTCGTTCAATCGATCATATAAGCATAATATGGCTAGTAATATGAGTTAGATTGATAATAATAAGAATAATAAGTATAGTAATTGTCGTTCTATCGATCATATAAGCATAATATGGCTAATAATATGTGTTAGATTGATAATAATGAGAGTAACAAGTATAGGAATTGTCGCTCAATCGATCATATAAGCATAATATGGCTAGTAATATGAGTTAGATTGATAATAATAAGAGTAACAAGTACAGTAATTGTCGTTCTATCGATAATTTAAGCATAATATGGCTAATAATATGAGTTAGATTGATAATAATAAGAGTAACAAGTATAGCAATTGTCGTTCTATCGATCATATAAGCATTATATGGCTAATAATATGAGTTAGATTGATAATTATAAGAGTAACAAGTATAGTAATTGTCATTCTATCGATAATATAAGCATAATATGGCTAATAATATGAGTTAGATTGGTAATAATAAGAGTAATAAGTACAGTAATCCTCGTTCAATCGATCATATAAGCATAATATGGCCAATAAAATGAGTTAGATTGATAATAGTAAGAGTAACAAGTAAACTAATTGTCGTTCTATCGATAGTATAAGCATAATATGGCTAATAATATGAGTTAGATTGATAATAATAAGAGTAATGAGTATAGTAATTGTCGTTCTATCGATCATATAAGCATAATATGGCTAATAATATGAGTTAGATTGATAATAATGAGAGTAACAAGTATAGAAATTGTCGTTCAATCGATCATATAAGCATAATATGGCTAATAATATGAGTTAGATTGATAATAATAAGAGTAACAAGTATAGTAATTGTCGTTCTATCGATAATATAAGCATAATATGGCTAATAATATGAGTTAGATTGATATTAATAAGAGTAATAAGTATAGTAATTGTCGTTCTATCGATCATATAAGCATAATATGGCTAATAATATGAGTTAGATTGATAATAATAAGAGTAATAAGTATAGTAATTGTCGTTCAATCGATCATATAAGCATAATATGGCTAATAATATGAGTTAGATTGATAATAATAAGAGTAATAAGTACAGTAATCTTCGTTCAATCGATCATATAAGCGTAATATGGCTAATTGTATGAGTTAGATTGATAACAATAAGAGTAACAAGTATAGCAATTGTCGTTCTATCGATCATATAAGCATAATATGGCTAATAATATGAGTTAGATTGATAAAAGTAAGAGTAACAAGTATAGAAATTGTCGTTCAATCGATCATATAAGCATAATATGGCTAATAATATGAGTTAGATTGATAATAATAAGAGTAACAAGTATAGTAATTGTCGTTCTATCGATAGTATATGCATAATATGGCTAATAATATGAGTTAGATTGGTAATAATAAGAGTAATATGTACAGTAATCTTCGTTCAATCGATCATATAAGCATATTATGGCTAATAATATGAGTTAGATTGATAATAATGGGAGTAACAAGTATAGAAATTGTCGTTCAATCGATCATATAAGCATAATATGGCTAATAATATGAGTTAGATTGATAATAATAAGAGTAACAAGTATAGTAATCCTCGTTCAATCGATCATATAGCATAATATGGCCAATAATATGAGTTAGATTGATAATAGTAAGAGTAACAAGTAAACTAATTGTCGTTCTATCGATAGTATAAGCATAATATGGCTAATAATATGAGTTAGATTGATAATAATAAGAGTAATGAGTATAGTAATTGTCGTTCTATCGATCATATAAGCATAATATGGCTAATAATATGAGTTAGATTGATAATAATGAGAGTAACAAGTATAGAAATTGTCGTTCAATCGATCATATAAGCATAATATGGCTAATAATATGAGTTAGATTGATAATAATAAGAGTAACAAGTATAGTAATTGTCGTTCCATCGATAATATAAGCATAATATGGCTAATAATATGAGTTAGATTGGTAATAATAAGAGTAATAAGTACAGTAATCTTCGTTCAATCGATCATATAAGCATATTATGGCTAATAATATGAGTTAGATTGATAATAATGAGAGTAACAAGTATAGAAATTGTCGTTCAATCGATCATATAAGCATAATATGGCTAATAATATGAGTTAGATTGATAATAATAAGAGTAACAAGTATAGTAATTGTCGTTCTATCGATAATATAAGCATAATATGGCTAATAATATGAGTTAGATTGATATTAATAAGAGTAATAAGTATAGTAATTGTCGTTCTATCGATCATATAAGCATAATATGGCTAATAATATGAGTTAGATTGATAATAATAAGAGTAATAAGTATAGTAATTGTCGTTCAATCGATCATATAAGCATAATATGGCTAATAATATGAGTTAGATTGATAATAATAAGAGTAATAAGTACAGTAATCTTCGTTCAATCGATCATATAAGCGTAATATGGCTAATTGTATGAGTTAGATTGATAACAATAAGAGTAACAAGTATAGCAATTGTCGTTCTATCGATCATATAAGCATAATATGGCTAATAATATGAGTTAGATTGATAAAAGTAAGAGTAACAAATATAGAAATTGTCGTTCAATCGATCATATAAGCATAATATGGCTAATAATATGAGTTAGATTGATAATAATAAGAGTAACAAGTATAGTAATTGTCGTTCTATCGATAATATATGCATAATATGGCTAATAATATGAGTTAGATTGGTAATAATAAGAGTAATAAGTACAGTAATCTTCGTTCAATCGATCATATAAGCATATTATGGCTAATAATATGAGTTAGATTGATAATAATGAGAGTAACAAGTATAGAAATTGTCGTTCAATCGATCATGTAAGCATAATATGGCTAATAATATGAGTTAGATTGATAATAATAAGAGTAACAAGTATAGTAATCCTCGTTCAATCGATCATATAGCATAATATGGCCAATAATATGAGTTAGATTGATAATAGTAAGAGTAACAAGTAAACTAATTGTCGTTCTATCGATAGTATAAGCATAATATGGCTAATAATATGAGTTAGATTGATAATAATAAGAGTAATGAGTATAGTAATTGTCGTTCTATCGATCATATAAGCATAATATGGCTAATAATATGAGTTAGATTGATAATAATGAGAGTAACAAGTATAGAAATTGTCGTTCAATCGATCATATAAGCATAATATGGCTAATAATATGAGTTAGATTGATAATAATAAGAGTAACAAGTATAGTAATTGTCGTTCTATCGATAATATAAGCATAATATGGCTAATAATATGAGTTAGATTGGTAATAATAAGAGTAATAAGTACAGTAATCTTCGTTCAATCGATCATATAAGCATATTATGGCTAATAATATGAGTTAGATTGATAATAATGAGAGTAACAAGTATAGAAATTGTCGTTCAATCGATCATATAAGCATAATATGGCTAATAATATGAGTTAGATTGATAATAATAAGAGTAACAAGTATAGTAATCCTCGTTCAATCGATCATATAAGCATAATATGGCCAATAATATGAGTTAGATTGATAATAGTAAGAGTAACAAGTAAACTAATTGTCGTTCTATCGATAGTATAAGCATAATATGGCTAATAATATGAGTTAGATTGATAACAATAAGAGTAATAAGTATAGAAATTGTCGTTCAATCGATCATATAAGCATAATATGTCTAATAATATGAGTTAGATTGATAATAATATGAGTAACAAGTATAGTAATCCTCGTTGAATCGATCATATAAGCATAATATGGCTAATAATATGAGTTAGATGGATAATAATAAGAGTAATGAGTATAGTAATTGTCGTCCTATCGATCATATCCACATAATATGGCCAATAATATGAGTTAGATTGATATTAATAAGAGTAAGAAGTATAGTAATTGTCGTTCTATCGATAGTATAAGCATAATATGGCTAATAATATGAGTTAGATTGATAATAATGAAAGTAACAGGTTTAGAAATTGTCGTTCAATCGATCATATAAGCATAATATGGCTAGTAATATGAGTTAGATTGATAATAATAAGAATAATAAGTATAGTAATTGTCGTTCTATCGATCATATAAGCATAATATGGCTAATAATATGTGTTAGATTGATAATAATGAGAGTAACAAGTATAGGAATTGTCGCTCAATCGATCATATAAGCATAATATGGCTAGTAATATGAGTTAGATTGATAATAATAAGAGTAACAAGTACAGTAATTGTCGTTCTATCGATAATTTAAGCATAATATGGCTAATAATATGAGTTAGATTGATAATAATAAGAGTAACAAGTATAGCAATTGTCGTTCTATCGATCATATAAGCATTATATGGCTAATAATATGAGTTAGATTGATAATAATGAAAGTACCAGGTTTAGAAATTGTCGTTCAATCGATCATATAAGCATAATATGGCTAATAATATGAGTTAGATTGATAATAATAAGAGTTACAAGTATAGTAATTGTCGTTCTATCGTTAATATAAGCATAATATGGCTAATAATATGTGTTAGATTGGTAATAATAAGAGTAATAAGAACAGTAACCTTCGTTCAATCGATCATATAAGCATATTATGGCTAATAATATGAGTTAGATTGATAATAATGAGAGTAACAAGTATAGAAATTGTCGTTCAATCGATCATATAAGCATAATATGGCTAATAATATGAGTTAGATTGATAATAATAAGAGTAACAAGTATAGTAATTGTCGTTCAATCGATCATATAAGCATAATATGGCTAATAATATGAGTTAGATTGATAATAATAAGAGTAATAAGTACAGTAATCTTCGTTCAATCGATCATATAAGCATAATATGGCTAATAATATGAGTTAGATTGATAATAATGAGAGTAACAAGTATAGAAATTGTCGTTCAATCGATCATATAAGCATAATATGGCTAATAATATGAGTTAGATTGATAATAATAAGAGTAACAAGTATAGTAATTGTCGTTCTATCGATAATATAAGCATAATATGGCTAATAATATGAGTTAGATTGATATTAATAAGAGTAATAAGTATAGTAATTGTCGTTCTATCGATCATATAAGCATAATATGGCTAATAATATGAGTTAGATTGATAATAATAAGAGTAATAAGTATAGTAATTGTCGTTCAATCGATCATATAAGCATAATATGGCTAATAATATGAGTTAGATTGATAATAATAAGAGTAATAAGTACAGTAATCTTCGTTCAATCGATCATATAAGCGTAATATGGCTAATTGTATGAGTTAGATTGATAACAATAAGAGTAACAAGTATAGCAATTGTCGTTCTATCGATCATATAAGCATAATATGGCTAATAATATGAGTTAGATTGATAAAAGTAAGAGTAACAAGTATAGAAATTGTCGTTCAATCGATCATATAAGCATAATATGGCTAATAATATGAGTTAGATTGATAATAATAAGAGTAACAAGTATAGTAATTGTCGTTCTATCGATAATATATGCATAATATGGCTAATAATATGAGTTAGATTGGTAATAATAAGAGTAATAAGTACAGTAATCTTCGTTCAATCGATCATATAAGCATATTATGGCTAATAATATGAGTTAGATTGATAATAATGAGAGTAACAAGTATAGAAATTGTCGTTCAATCGATCATGTAAGCATAATATGGCTAATAATATGAGTTAGATTGATAATAATAAGAGTAACAAGTATAGTAATCCTCGTTCAATCGATCATATAGCATAATATGGCCAATAATATGAGTTAGATTGATAATAGTAAGAGTAACAAGTAAACTAATTGTCGTTCTATCGATAGTATAAGCATAATATGGCTAATAATATGAGTTAGATTGATAATAATAAGAGTAATGAGTATAGTAATTGTCGTTCTATCGATCATATAAGCATAATATGGCTAATAATATGAGTTAGATTGATAATAATGAGAGTAACAAGTATAGTAATCCTCGTTCAATCGATCATATAAGCATAATATGGCCAATAATATGAGTTAGATTGATAATAGTAAGAGTAACAAGTAAACTAATTGTCGTTCTATCGATAGTATAAGCATAATATGGCTAATAATATGAGTTAGATTGATAATAATAAGAGTAATAAGTATAGAAATTGTCGTTCAATCGATCATATAAGCATAATATGTCTAATAATATGAGTTAGATTGATAATAATATGAGTAACAAGTATAGTAATCCTCGTTGAATCGTTCATATAAGCATAATATGGCTAATAATATGAGTTAGATGGATAATAATAAGAGTAATGAGTATAGTAATTGTCGTCCTATCGATCATATCCACATAATATGGCCAATAATATGAGTTAGATTGATATTAATAAGAGTAAGAAGTATAGTAATTGTCGTTCTATCGATAGTATAAGCATAATATGGCTAATAATATGAGTTAGATTGATAATAATGAAAGTAACAGGTTTAGAAATTGTCGTTCAATCGATCATATAAGCATAATATGGCTAGTAATATGAGTTAGATTGATAATAATAAGAATAATAAGTATAGTAATTGTCGTTCTATCGATCATATAAGCATAATATGGCTAATAATATGTGTTAGATTGATAATAATGAGAGTAACAAGTATAGGAATTGTCGCTCAATCGATCATATAAGCATAATATGGCTAGTAATATGAGTTAGATTGATAATAATAAGAGTAACAAGTACAGTAATTGTCGTTCTATCGATAATTTAAGCATAATATGGCTAATAATATGAGTTAGATTGATAATAATAAGAGTAACAAGTATAGCAATTGTCGTTCTATCGATCACATAAGCATTATATGGCTAATAATATGAGTTAGATTGATAATAATGAAAGTACCAGGTTTAGAAATTGTCGTTCAATCGATCATATAAGCATAATATGGCTAATAATATGAGTTAGATTGATAATAATAAGAGTTACAAGTATAGTAATTGTCGTTCTATCGTTAATATAAGCATAATATGGCTAATAATATGTGTTAGATTGGTAATAATAAGAGTAATAAGAACAGTAACCTTCGTTCAATCGATCATATAAGCATATTATGGCTAATAATATGAGTTAGATTGATAATAATGAGAGTAACAAGTATAGAAATTGTCGTTCAATCGATCATATAAGCATAATATGGCTAATAATATGAGTTAGATTGATAATAATAAGAGTAACAAGTATAGTAATTGTCGTTCAATCGATCATATAAGCATAATATGGCTAATAATATGAGTTAGATTGATAATAATAAGAGTAACAAGTATAGTAATTGTCGTTCCATCGATAATATAAGCATAATATGGCTAATAATATGAGTTAGATTGGTAATAATAAGAGTAATAAGTACAGTAATCTTCGTTCAATCGATCATATAAGCATATTATGGCTAATAATATGTGTTAGATTGATAATAATGAGAGTAACAAGTATAGAAATTGTCGTTCAATCGATCATATAAGCATAATATGGCTAATAATATGAGTTAGATTGATAATAATAAGAGTAACAAGTATAGTAATTGTCGTTCTATCGATAATATAAGCATAATATGGCTAATAATATGAGTTAGATTGATATTAATAAGAGTAATAAGTATAGTAATTGTCGTTCTATCGATCATATAAGCATAATATGGCTAATAATATGAGTTAGATTGATAATAATAAGAGTAATAAGTATAGTAATTGTCGTTCAATCGATCATATAAGCATAATATGGCTAATAATATGAGTTAGATTGATAATAATAAGAGTAATAAGTACAGTAATCTTCGTTCAATCGATCATATAAGCGTAATATGGCTAATTGTATGAGTTAGATTGATAACAATAAGAGTAACAAGTATAGCAATTGTCGTTCTATCGATCATATAAGCATAATATGGCTAATAATATGAGTTAGATTGATAAAAGTAAGAGTAACAAATATAGAAATTGTCGTTCAATCGATCATATAAGCATAATATGGCTAATAATATGAGTTAGATTGATAATAATAAGAGTAACAAGTATAGTAATTGTCGTTCTATCGATAATATATGCATAATATGGCTAATAATATGAGTTAGATTGGTAATAATAAGAGTAATAAGTACAGTAATCTTCGTTCAATCGATCATATAAGCATATTATGGCTAATAATATGAGTTAGATTGATAATAATGAGAGTAACAAGTATAGAAATTGTCGTTCAATCGATCATGTAAGCATAATATGGCTAATAATGTGAGTTAGATTGATAATAATAAGAGTAACAAGTATAGTAATCCTCGTTCAATCGATCATATAGCATAATATGGCCAATAATATGAGTTAGATTGATAATAGTAAGAGTAACAAGTAAACTAATTGTCGTTCTATCGATAGTATAAGCATAATATGGCTAATAATATGAGTTAGATTGATAATAATAAGAGTAATGAGTATAGTAATTGTCGTTCTATCGATCATATAAGCATAATATGGCTAATAATATGAGTTAGATTGATAATAATGAGAGTAACAAGTATAGAAATTGTCGTTCAATCGATCATATAAGCATAATATGGCTAATAATATGAGTTAGATTGATAATAATAAGAGTAACAAGTATAGTAATTGTCGTTCTATCGATAATATAAGCATAATATGGCTAATAATATGAGTTAGATTGGTAATAATAAGAGTAATAAGTACAGTAATCTTCGTTCAATCGATCATATAAGCATATTATGGCTAATAATATGAGTTAGATTGATAATAATGAGAGTAACAAGTATAGAAATTGTCGTTCAATCGATCATATAAGCATAATATGGCTAATAATATGAGTTAGATTGATAATAATAAGAGTAACAAGTATAGTAATCCTCGTTCAATCGATCATATAAGCATAATATGGCCAATAATATGAGTTAGATTGATAATAGTAAGAGTAACAAGTAAACTAATTGTCGTTCTATCGATAGTATAAGCATAATATGGCTAATAATATGAGTTAGATTGATAATAATAAGAGTAATAAGTATAGAAATTGTCGTTCAATCGATCATATAAGCATAATATGTCTAATAATATGAGTTAGATTGATAATAATATGAGTAACAAGTATAGTAATCCTCGTTGAATCGTTCATATAAGCATAATATGGCTAATAATATGAGTTAGATGGATAATAATAAGAGTAATGAGTATAGTAATTGTCGTCCTATCGATCATATCCACATAATATGGCCAATAATATGAGTTAGATTGATATTAATAAGAGTAAGAAGTATAGTAATTGTCGTTCTATCGATAGTATAAGCATAATATGGCTAATAATATGAGTTAGATTGATAATAATGAAAGTAACAGGTTTAGAAATTGTCGTTCAATCGATCATATAAGCATAATATGGCTAGTAATATGAGTTAGATTGATAATAATAAGAATAATAAGTATAGTAATTGTCGTTCTATCGATCATATAAGCATAATATGGCTAATAATATGTGTTAGATTGATAATAATGAGAGTAACAAGTATAGGAATTGTCCCTCAATCGATCATATAAGCATAATATGGCTAGTAATATGAGTTAGATTGATAATAATAAGAGTAACAAGTACAGTAATTGTCGTTCTATCGATAATTTAAGCATAATATGGCTAATAATATGAGTTAGATTGATAATAATAAGAGTAACAAGTATAGCAATTGTCGTTCTATCGATCATATAAGCATTATATGGCTAATAATATGAGTTAGATTGATAATAATGAAAGTACCAGGTTTAGAAATTGTCGTTCAATCGATCATATAAGCATAATATGGCTAATAATATGAGTTAGATTGATAATAATAAGAGTTACAAGTATAGTAATTGTCGTTCTATCGTTAATATAAGCATAATATGGCTAATAATATGTGTTAGATTGGTAATAATAAGAGTAATAAGAACAGTAACCTTCGTTCAATCGATCATATAAGCATATTATGGCTAATAATATGAGTTAGATTGATAATAATGAGAGTAACAAGTATAGAAATTGTCGTTCAATCGATCATATAAGCATAATATGGCTAATAATATGAGTTAGATTGATAATAATAAGAGTAACAATTATAGTAATTGTCGTTCTATCGATAATATAAGCATAATATGGCTAATAATATGAGTTAGATTGGTAATAATAAGAGTAATAAGTACAGTAATCTTCGTTCAATCGATCATATAAGCATATTATGGCTAATAATATGAGTTAGATTGATAATAATGAGAGTAACAAGTATAGAAATTGTCGTTCAATCGATCATATAAGCATAATATGGCTAATAATATGAGTTAGATTGATAATAATAAGAGTAACAAGTATAGTAATCCTCGTTCAATCGATCATATAAGCATAATATGGCCAATAATATGAGTTAGATTGATAATAGTAAGAGTAACAAGTAAACTAATTGTCGTCCTATCGATAGTATAAGCATAATATGGCTAATAATATGAGTTAGATTGATAATAATAAGAGTAATAAGTATAGAAATTGTCGTTCAATCGATCATATAAGCATAATATGTCTAATAATATGAGTTAGATTGATAATAATATGAGTAACAAGTATAGTAATCCTCGTTGAATCGATCATATAAGCATAATATGGCTAATAATATGAGTTAGATGGATAATAATAAGAGTAATGAGTATAGTAATTGTCGTCCTATCGATCATATCCACATAATATGGCCAATAATATGAGTTAGATTGATATTAATAAGAGTAAGAAGTATAGTAATTGTCGTTCTATCGATAGTATAAGCATAATATGGCTAATAATATGAGTTAGATTGATAATAATGAAAGTAACATGTTTAGAAATTGTCGTTCAATCGATCATATAAGCATAATATGGCTAGTAATATGAGTTAGATTGATAATAATAAGAATAATAAGTATAGTAATTGTCGTTCTATCGATCATATAAGCATAATATGGCTAATAATATGTGTTAGATTGATAATAATGAGAGTAACAAGTATAGGAATTGTCGCTCAATCGATCATATAAGCATAATATGGCTAGTAATATGAGTTAGATTGATAATAATAAGAGTAACAAGTACAGTAATTGTCGTTCTATCGATAATTTAAGCATAATATGGCTAATAATATGAGTTAGATTGATAATAATAAGAGTAACAAGTATAGCAATTGTCGTTCTATCGATCACATAAGCATTATATGGCTAATAATATGAGTTAGATTGATAATAATGAAAGTACCAGGTTTAGAAATTGTCGTTCAATCGATCATATAAGCATAATATGGCTAATAATATGAGTTAGATTGATAATAATAAGAGTTACAAGTATAGTAATTGTCGTTCTATCGTTAATATAAGCATAATATGGCTAATAATATGTGTTAGATTGGTAATAATAAGAGTAATAAGAACAGTAACCTTCGTTCAATCGATCATATAAGCATATTATGGCTAATAATATGAGTTAGATTGATAATAATGAGAGTAACAAGTATAGAAATTGTCGTTCAATCGATCATATAAGCATAATATGGCTAATAATATGAGTTAGATTGATAATAATAAGAGTAACAAGTATAGTAATTGTCGTTCAATCGATCATATAAGCATAATATGGCTAATAATATGAGTTAGATTGATAATAATAAGAGTAATAAGTACAGTAATCTTCGTTCAATCGATCATATAAGCATAATATGGCTAATAATATGAGTTAGCTTGACAATAGTAAGAGCAATAAGTATAGTAATTGTCATTCTATCGATCATATAAGCATAATATGGCTAATAATATGAGTTAGATTGATAATAATAAGAGTAATAAGTATAGAAATTGTCGTTCAATCGATCATATAAGCATAATATGTCTAATAATATGAGTTAGATTGATAATAATATGAGTAACAAGTATAGTAATCCTCGTTGAATCGATCATATAAGCATAATATGGCTAATAATATGAGTTAGATGGATAATAATAAGAGTAATGAGTATAGTAATTGTCGTCCTATCGATCATATCCACATAATATGGCCAATAATATGAGTTAGATTGATATTAATAAGAGTAAGAAGTATAGTAATTGTCGTTCTATCGATAGTATAAGCATAATATGGCTAATAATATGAGTTAGATTGATAATAATGAAAGTAACAGGTTTAGAAATTGTCGTTCAATCGATCATATAAGCATAATATGGCTAGTAATATGAGTTAGATTGATAATAATAAGAATAATAAGTATAGTAATTGTCGTTCTATCGATCATATAAGCATAATATGGCTAATAATATGTGTTAGATTGATAATAATGAGAGTAACAAGTATAGGAATTGTCGCTCAATCGATCATATAAGCATAATATGGCTAGTAATATGAGTTAGATTGATAATAATAAGAGTAACAAGTACAGTAATTGTCGTTCTATCGATAATTTAAGCATAATATGGCTAATAATATGAGTTAGATTGATAATAATAAGAGTAACAAGTATAGCAATTGTCGTTCTATCGATCACATAAGCATTATATGGCTAATAATATGAGTTAGATTGATAATAATGAAAGTACCAGGTTTAGAAATTGTCGTTCAATCGATCATATAAGCATAATATGGCTAATAATATGAGTTAGATTGATAATAATAAGAGTTACAAGTATAGTAATTGTCGTTCTATCGTTAATATAAGCATAATATGGCTAATAATATGTGTTAGATTGGTAATAATAAGAGTAATAAGAACAGTAACCTTCGTTCAATCGATCATATAAGCATATTATGGCTAATAATATGAGTTAGATTGATAATAATGAGAGTAACAAGTATAGAAATTGTCGTTCAATCGATCATATAAGCATAATATGGCTAATAATATGAGTTAGATTGATAATAATAAGAGTAACAAGTATAGTAATTGTCGTTCAATCGATCATATAAGCATAATATGGCTAATAATATGAGTTAGATTGATAATAATAAGAGTAATAAGTACAGTAATCTTCGTTCAATCGATCATATAAGCATAATATGGCTAATAATATGAGTTAGCTTGACAATAGTAAGAGCAATAAGTATAGTAATTGTCATTCTATCGATCATATAAGCATAATATGGCTAATAATATGAGTTAGATTGATAATAATGAGAGTAACAGGTTTAGAAATTGTCGTTCAATCGATCATACAAGCATAATATGGCTAATAATATGAGTTAGATTGATAATAATAAGAGTAACAGGTATAGTAATTGTCGTTCTATCGATAATATAAGCATAATATGGCTAATAATATGAGTTAGATTGATAATAATGAGAGTAACAGGTTTAGAAATTGTCGTTCAATCGATCATATAAGCATAATATGGCTAATAATATGAGTTAGATTGATAATAGTAAGAGTAACAAGTATAGTAATTGTCGTTCAATCGATCATATAAGCATAATATGGCTAATAATATGAGTTAGATTGATAATAATAAGAGTAACAAGTATAGTAATCCTCGTTCAATCGATCATATAAGCATAATATGGCCAATAAAATGAGTTAGATTGATAATAATGAAAGTAACAGGTTTAGAAATTGTCGTTCAATCGATCATATAAGCATAATATGGCTAATAATATGAGTTAGATTGATAATAATAAGAGTAACAGGTATAGTAATTTTCGTTCTATCTATAATATTAGCATAATATGGCTAATAATACGAGTTGGATTGATAATAATGAGAGTAACAAGTATAGTAATTGTCGTTCAATCGATCATATGAGCATAATATGTCTAATAATATGAGTTAGATTGGTAAAAGAAAGAGTAATAAGTATAGTAATTGTCATTCTATCGGTCATATAAGCATAATATGGCTAATAATATGAGTTAGATTGATAATAGTAACAGTAATAAGTGTAGTAATTGTCGTTCAATCGATCATATAAGCATAATATGGCTAATAATATGAGTTAGATTGATAATAATAAGAGTAGTAAGTACAGTAATTGTCGTTCTATCGATCATATAAGCATAATATGGCTAATAATATCTGTTAGATTGATAATAATGAGAGTAACAAGTATAGGAATTGTCGCTCAATCGATCATATAAGCATAATATGGCTAGTAATATGAGTTAGATTGATAATAATAAGAGTAACAAGTACAGTAATTGTCGTTCTATCGATAATTTAAGCATAATATGGCTAATAATATGAATTAGATTGGTCATAATAAGAGTAACAAGTATAGTAATTGTCGTTCTATCGATAATATAAGCATAATGTGGCTAATAATATGAGTTAGATTGGTAATAATAAGAGTAATAAGTACGGTAATCATCGTTCAATCGATCATATAAGCATAATATGGCCAATAATATGAGTTAGATTGATAATAGTAAGAGTAACAAGTAAACTAATTGTCGATCAATCGATCATATAAGCATAATATGGCTAATAATATGAGTTAGATTGATAATAGTAAGAGTAATAAGTACAGTAATCTTCGTTCAATCGATCATATAAGCATAATATGGCTAATAATATGAGTTAGATTGATAATAATAAGAGTAACAAGTATAGCAATTGTCGTTCTATCGATCATATAAGCATTATATGGCTAATAATATGAGTTAGATTGATAATAATGAGAGTAGCAAGTATAGTAATTGTCGTTCAATCGATCATATAAGCATAATATGGCTAATAATATGAGTTAGATTGATAATAGTAACAGTAATAAGTGTAGTAATTGTCGTTCAATCGATCATATAAGAATAATATGGCTAATAATATGAGTTAGATTGATAATAATAAGAGTAATAAGTATAGTAATTGTCGTTCTATCGATCATATAAGCATAATATGGCTAATAATATGTGTTAGATTGATAATAATGAGAGTAACAAGTATAGGAATTGTCGCTCAATCGATCATATAAGCATAATATGGCTAGTAATATGAGTTAGATTGATAATAATAAGAGTAACAAGTACAGTAATTGTCGTTCTATCGATAATTTAAGCATCATATGGCTAATAATATGAGTTAGATTGATAATAATAAGAGTGACAGGTATAGTAATCCTCGTTCAATCGATCATATAAGCATAATATGGCCAATAATATGAGTTAGATTGATAATAGTAAGAGTAACAAGTAAAGTAATTGTCGTTCTATCGATAGTATAAGCATAATATGGCTAATAATATGAGTTAGATTGATAACAATGAAAGTATCAGGTTTAGAAATTGTCGTTCAATTGATCATGTAAGCATAATATGGCTAATAATATGAGTTAGATTGATAATAATAAGAGTAATGAGTATAGTAATTGTCGTCCTATCGATCATATCCACATAATATGGCCAATAATATGAGTTAGATTGATATTAATAAGAGTAAGAAGTATAGTAATTGTCGTTCTATCGATAGTATAAGCATAATATGGCTAATAATATGAGTTAGATTGATAATAATGAAAGTAACAGGTTTAGAAATTGTCGTTCAATCGATCATATAAGCATAATATGGCTAGTAATATGAGTTAGATTGATAATAATAAGAATAATAAGTATAGTAATTGTCGTTCTATCGATCATATAAGCATAATATGGCTAATAATATGTGTTAGATTGATAATAATGAGAGTAACAAGTATAGGAATTGTCGCTCAATCGATCATATAAGCATAATATGGCTAGTAACATGAGTTAGATTGATAATAATAAGAGTAACAAGTACAGTAATTGTCGTTCTATCGATAATTTAAGCATAATATGGCAAATAATATGAGTTAGATTGATAATAATAAGAGTAACAAGTATAGCAATTGTCGTTCTATCGATCATATAAGCATTATATGGCTAATAATATGAGTTAGATTGATAATAATGAAAGTACCAGGTTTAGAAATTGTCGTTCAATCGATCATATAAGCATAATATGGCTAATAATATGAGTTAGATTGATAATAATAAGAGTAACAAGTATAGTAATTGTCGTTCTATCGTTAATATAAGCATAATATGGCTAATAATATGTGTTAGATTGGTAATAATAAGAGTAATAAGAACAGTAACCTTCGTTCAATCGATCATATAAGCATATTATGGCTAATAATATGAGTTAGATTGATAATAATGAGAGTAACAAGTATAGAAATTGTCGTTCAATCGATCATATAAGCATAATATGGCTAATAATATGAGTTAGATTGATAATAATAAGAGTAACAAGTATAGTAATTGTCGTTCAATCGATCATATAAGCATAATATGGCTAATAATATGAGTTAGATTGATAATAATAAGAGTAATGAGTACAGTAATCTTCGTTCAATCGATCATATAAGCATAATATGGCTAATAATATGAGTTAGCTTGACAATAGTAAGAGCAATAAGTATAGTAATTGTCATTCTATCGATCATATAAGCATAATATGGCTAATAATATGAGTTAGATTGATAATAATGAGAGTAACAGGTTTAGAAATTGTCGTTCAATCGATCATACAAGCATAATATGGCTAATAATATGAGTTAGATTGATAATAATAAGAGTAACAGCTATAGTAATTGTCGTTCTATCGATAATATAAGCATAATATGGCTAATAATATGAGTTAGATTGATAACAATGAGAGTAACAGGATTAGAAATTGTCGTTCAATCGATCATATAAGCATAATATGGCTAATAATATGAGTTAGATTGATAATAGTAAGAGTAACAAGTATAGTAATTGTCGTTCAATCGATCATATAAGAATAATATGGCTAATAATATGAGTTAGATTGATAATAATAAGAGTAATAAGTATAGTAATTGTCGTTCTATCGATCATATAAGCATAATATGGCTAATAATATGTGTTAGATTGATAATAATGAGAGTAACAAGTATAGGAATTGTCGCTCAATCGATCATATAAGCATAATATGGCTAGTAATATGAGTTAGATTGATAATAATAAGAGTAACAAGTACAGTAATTGTCGTTCTATCGATAATTTAAGCATCATATGGCTAATAATATGAGTTAGATTGATAATAATAAGAGTGACAGGTATAGTAATCCTCGCTCAATCGATCATATAAGCATAATATGGCCAATAATATGAGTTAGATTGATAATAGTAAGAGTAACAAGTAAAGTAATTGTCGTTCTATCGATAGTATAAGCATAATATGGCTAATAATATGAGTTAGATTTATAACAATGAAAGTAACAGGTTTAGAAATTGTCGTTCAATTGATCATGTAAGCATAATATGGCTAATAATATGAGTTAGATTGATAATAATAAGAGTAACAAGTATAGCAATTGTCGTTCTATCGATAATATAAGCATAATATGGCTAATAATATGAGCTAAATTGATAATAATGAGAGTAACAAGTATAGTAATTGTCGTTCAATCGATCATATAAGCATAATATGGCTAATAATATGAGTTAGATTGATAATAATAAGAGTAATGAGTATAGTAATTGTCGTCCTATCGATCATATCCACATAATATGGCCAATAATATGAGTTAGATTGATATTAATAAGAGTAATAAGTACAGTAATCTTCGTTCAATCGATCATATAAGCATAATATGGCTAATAATATGAGTTAGATTGATAATAGTAAGAGTAATAAGTATAGTAATTGTCATTCTATCGATCATATAAGCATAATATGGCTAATAATATGCGTTAGATTGATAATAATTAAAGTAACAGGTTTAGAAATTGTCGTTCAATCGGTCATATAAGCATAATATGGCTAATAATATGAGTTAGATTGATAATAATAAGAGTAACAAGTATAGTAATTGTCGTTCTATCGATAATATAAGCATAATATGGCTAATAATATGAGTTAGATTGGTAATAATAAGAGTAGTAAGTACAGTAATCCTCGTTTAATCGATCATATAAGCATAATATGGCCAATAATATGAGTTAGATTGATAATAGTAAGAGTAACAAGTAAAGTAATTGTCGTTCTATCGATAGTATAAGCATAATATGGCTAATAATATGAGTTAGATTGGTAATAATAAGAGTAATGAGTACAGTAATTGTCGTTCTATCGATCATATAAGCATAATATGGCTAATAATATGAGTTAGATTGGTAATAATAAGAGTAATAAGTACGGTAATCATCGTTCAATCGATCATATAAGCATAATATGGCCAATAATATGAGTTAGATTGATAATAGTAAGAGTAACAAGTAAACTAATTGTCGATCAATCGATCATATAAGCATAATATGGCTAATAATATGAGTTAGATTGATAATAGTAAGAGTAATAAGTATAGAAATTGTCGTTCAATCGATCATATAAGCATAATATGGCTAATAATATGAGTTAGATTGATAATAATAAGAGTAACAAGTATAGTAATTGTCGTTCAATCGATCATATAAGCATAATATGGCTAATAATATGAGTTAGATTGATAATAATAAGAGTAATAAGTACAGTAATCTTCGTTCAATCGATCATATAAGCATAATATGGCTAATAATATGAGTTAGATTGATAATAGTAAGAGTAACAAGTATAGTAATTGTCGTTCAATCGATCATATAAGCATAATATGGCGAATGATATGAGTTAGATTGATAATAATATGAGTAACAAGCACAGTATATGTCGTTCTATCGATAATATAAGCATAATATGGCTAATAATATGAGTTAGATTGGTAATAATAAGTGTAATAAGTACAGTAATCTTCGTTCAATCGATCATATAAGCATAATATGGCTAATAATATGAGTTAGCTTGCCAATAGTAAGAGCAATAAGTATAGCAATTGTCTTTCTATCGATCATATAAGCATAATATGGCTAATAATATGAGTTAGATTGATAACAGCAAGAGTAATAAGTATAGTAATTGTCGTTCTATCGATCATATCTGCATAATATGGTTAATAATATGAGTTAGATTGATAATAATAAGAGTAATGAGTATAGTACTTGTCGTCCTATCGATCATATCCACATAATATGGCCAATAATATGAGTTAGATTGACATTAATAAGAGTAATAAGTATAGTAATTGTCGTTCTATCGATCATATAAACATAATATGGGTAATAATATGAGTTAGATTGATAATAATAAGAGTAATAAGTATAGTAATTGTTGTTCTATCGATCATATAAGCTTAATATGGCTAATAATATGAGTTAGATTGATAATAATAAGAGTAATGGGTATAGTAATTGTCGTCCTATCGATCATATCCACATAATATGGCCAATAATATGAGTTAGATTGATATTAATAAGAGTAAGAAGTATAGTAATTGTCGTTCTATCGATAGTATAAGCATAATATGGCTAATAATATGAGTTAGATTGATAATAATGAAAGTAACAGGTTTAGAAATTGTCGTTCAATCGATCATATAAGCATAATATGGCTAGTAATATGAGTTAGATTGATAATAATAAGAATAATAAGTATAGTAATTGTCGTTCTATCGATCATATAAGCATAATATGGCTAATAATATGTGTTAGATTGATAATAATGAGAGTAACAAGTATAGGAATTGTCGCTCAATCGATCATATAAGCATAATATGGCTAGTAACATGAGTTAGATTGATAATAATAAGAGTAACAAGTATAGTAATTGTCGTTCTATCGTTAATATAAACATAATATGGCTAATAATATGTGTTAGATTGGTAATAATAAGAGTAATAAGAACAGTAACCTTCGTTCAATCGATCATATAAGCATATTATGGCTAATAATATGAGTTAGATTGATAATAATGAGAGTAACAAGTATAGAAATTGTCGTTCAATCGATCATATAAGCATAATATGGCTAATAATATGAGTTAGATTGATAATAATAAGAGTAACAAGTATAGTAATTGTCGTTCAATCGATCATATAAGCATAATATGGCTAATAATATGAGTTAGATTGATAATAATAAGAGTAATGAGTACAGTAATCTTCGTTCAATCGATCATATAAGCATAATATGGCTAATAATATGAGTTAGCTTGACAATAGTAAGAGCAATAAGTATAGTAATTGTCATTCTATCGATCATATAAGCATAATATGGCTAATAATATGAGTTAGATTGATAATAATGAGAGTAACAGGTTTAGAAATTGTCGTTCAATCGATCATACAAGCATAATATGGCTAATAATATGAGTTAGATTGATAATAATAAGAGTAACAGCTATAGTAATTGTCGTTCTATCGATAATATAAGCATAATATGGCTAATAATATGAGTTAGATTGATAACAATGAGAGTAACAGGATTAGAAATTGTCGTTCAATCGATCATATAAGCATAATATGGCTAATAATATGAGTTAGATTGATAATAGTAAGAGTAACAAGTATAGTAATTGTCGTTCAATCGATCATATAAGAATAATATGGCTAATAATATGAGTTAGATTGATAATAATAAGAGTAATAAGTATAGTAATTGTCGTTCTATCGATCATATAAGCATAATATGGCTAATAATATGTGTTAGATTGATAATAATGAGAGTAACAAGTATAGGAATTGTCGCTCAATCGATCATATAAGCATAATATGGCTAGTAATATGAGTTAGATTGATAATAATAAGAGTAACAAGTACAGTAATTGTCGTTCTATCGATAATTTAAGCATCATATGGCTAATAATATGAGTTAGATTGATAATAATAAGAGTGACAGGTATAGTAATCCTCGCTCAATCGATCATATAAGCATAATATGGCCAATAATATGAGTTAGATTGATAATAGTAAGAGTAACAAGTAAAGTAATTGTCGTTCTATCGATAGTATAAGCATAATATGGCTAATAATATGAGTTAGATTTATAACAATGAAAGTAACAGGTTTAGAAATTGTCGTTCAATTGATCATGTAAGCATAATATGGCTAATAATATGAGTTAGATTGATAATAATAAGAGTAACAAGTATAGCAATTGTCGTTCTATCGATAATATAAGCATAATATGGCTAATAATATGAGCTAAATTGATAATAATGAGAGTAACAAGTATAGTAATTGTCGTTCAATCGATCATATAAGCATAATATGGCTAATAATATGAGTTAGATTGATAATAATAAGAGTAATGAGTATAGTAATTGTCGTCCTATCGATCATATCCACATAATATGGCCAATAATATGAGTTAGATTGATATTAATAAGAGTAATAAGTACAGTAATCTTCGTTCAATCGATCATATAAGCATAATATGGCTAATAATATGAGTTAGATTGATAATAGTAAGAGTAATAAGTATAGTAATTGTCATTCTATCGATCATATAAGCATAATATGGCTAATAATATGCGTTAGATTGATAATAATTAAAGTAACAGGTTTAGAAATTGTCGTTCAATCGGTCATATAAGCATAATATGGCTAATAATATGAGTTAGATTGATAATAATAAGAGTAACAAGTATAGTAATTGTCGTTCTATCGATAATATAAGCATAATATGGCTAATAATATGAGTTAGATTGGTAATAATAAGAGTAGTAAGTACAGTAATCCTCGTTTAATCGATCATATAAGCATAATATGGCCAATAATATGAGTTAGATTGATAATAGTAAGAGTAACAAGTAAAGTAATTGTCGTTCTATCGATAGTATAAGCATAATATGGCTAATAATATGAGTTAGATTGGTAATAATAAGAGTAATGAGTACAGTAATTGTCGTTCTATCGATCATATAAGCATAATATGGCTAATAATATGAGTTAGATTGGTAATAATAAGAGTAATAAGTACGGTAATCATCGTTCAATCGATCATATAAGCATAATATGGCCAATAATATGAGTTAGATTGATAATAATAAGAGTAACAGCTATAGTAATTGTCGTTCTATCGATAATATAAGCATAATATGGCTAATAATATGAGTTAGATTGATAACAATGAGAGTAACAGGATTAGAAATTGTCGTTCAATCGATCATATAAGCATAATATGGCTAATAATATGAGTTAGATTGATAATAGTAAGAGTAACAAGTATAGTAATTGTCGTTCAATCGATCATATAAGAATAATATGGCTAATAATATGAGTTAGATTGATAATAATAAGAGTAATAAGTATAGTAATTGTCGTTCTATCGATCATATAAGCATAATATGGCTAATAATATGTGTTAGATTGATAATAATGAGAGTAACAAGTATAGGAATTGTCGCTCAATCGATCATATAAGCATAATATGGCTAGTAATATGAGTTAGATTGATAATAATAAGAGTAACAAGTACAGTAATTGTCGTTCTATCGATAATTTAAGCATCATATGGCTAATAATATGAGTTAGATTGATAATAATAAGAGTGACAGGTATAGTAATCCTCGCTCAATCGATCATATAAGCATAATATGGCCAATAATATGAGTTAGATTGATAATAGTAAGAGTAACAAGTAAAGTAATTGTCGTTCTATCGATAGTATAAGCATAATATGGCTAATAATATGAGTTAGATTTATAACAATGAAAGTAACAGGTTTAGAAATTGTCGTTCAATTGATCATGTAAGCATAATATGGCTAATAATATGAGTTAGATTGATAATAATAAGAGTAACAAGTATAGCAATTGTCGTTCTATCGATAATATAAGCATAATATGGCTAATAATATGAGCTAAATTGATAATAATGAGAGTAACAAGTATAGTAATTGTCGTTCAATCGATCATATAAGCATAATATGGCTAATAATATGAGTTAGATTGATAATAATAAGAGTAATGAGTATAGTAATTGTCGTCCTATCGATCATATCCACATAATATGGCCAATAATATGAGTTAGATTGATATTAATAAGAGTAATAAGTACAGTAATCTTCGTTCAATCGATCATATAAGCATAATATGGCTAATAATATGAGTTAGATTGATAATAGTAAGAGTAATAAGTATAGTAATTGTCATTCTATCGATCATATAAGCATAATATGGCTAATAATATGCGTTAGATTGATAATAATTAAAGTAACAGGTTTAGAAATTGTCGTTCAATCGGTCATATAAGCATAATATGGCTAATAATATGAGTTAGATTGATAATAATAAGAGTAACAAGTATAGTAATTGTCGTGTTATCGATAATATAAGCATAATATGGCTAATAATATGAGTTAGATTGGTAATAATAAGAGTAGTAAGTACAGTAATCCTCGTTTAATCGATCATATAAGCATAATATGGCCAATAATATGAGTTAGATTGATAATAGTAAGAGTAACAAGTAAAGTAATTGTCGTTCTATCGATAGTATAAGCATAATATGGCTAATAATATGAGTTAGATTGGTAATAATAAGAGTAATGAGTACAGTAATTGTCGTTCTATCGATCATATAAGCATAATATGGCTAATAATATGAGTTAGATTGGTAATAATAAGAGTAATAAGTACGGTAATCATCGTTCAATCGATCATATAAGCATAATATGGCCAATAATATGAGTTAGATTGATAATAGTAAGAGTAACAAGTAAACTAATTGTCGATCAATCGATCATATAAGCATAATATGGCTAATAATATGAGTTAGATTGATAATAGTAAGAGTAATAAGTATAGAAATTGTCGTTCAATCGATCATATAAGCATAATATGGCTAATAATATGAGTTAGATTGATAATAATAAGAGTAACAAGTATAGTAATTGTCGTTCAATCGATCATATAAGCATAATATGGCTAATAATATGAGTTAGATTGATAATAATAAGAGTAATAAGTACAGTAATCTTCGTTCAATCGATCATATAAGCATAATATGGCTAATAATATGAGTTAGATTGATAATAGTAAGAGTAACAAGTATAGTAATTGTCGTTCAATCGATCATATAAGCATAATATGGCGAATGATATGAGTTAGATTGATAATAATATGAGTAACAAGCACAGTATATGTCGTTCTATCGATAATATAAGCATAATATGGCTAATAATATGAGTTAGATTGGTAATAATAAGTGTAATAAGTACAGTAATCTTCGTTCAATCGATCATATAAGCATAATATGGCTAATAATATGAGTTAGCTTGCCAATAGTAAGAGCAATAAGTATAGCAATTGTCTTTCTATCGATCATATAAGCATAATATGGCTAATAATATGAGTTAGATTGATAACAGCAAGAGTAATAAGTATAGTAATTGTCGTTCTATCGATCATATCTGCATAATATGGTTAATAATATGAGTTAGATTGATAATAATAAGAGTAATGAGTATAGTACTTGTCGTCCTATCGATCATATCCACATAATATGGCCAATAATATGAGTTAGATTGACATTAATAAGAGTAATAAGTATAGTAATTGTCGTTCTATCGATCATATAAACATAATATGGGTAATAATATGAGTTAGATTGATAATAATAAGAGTAATAAGTATAGTAATTGTTGTTCTATCGATCATATAAGCTTAATATGGCTAATAATATGAGTTAGATTGATAATAATAAGAGTAATGGGTATAGTAATTGTCGTCCTATCGATCATATCCACATAATATGGCCAATATTATGAGTTAGATTGATAATAATAAGAGTAACAAGTATAGTAATTGTCGTTCTATCGATAGTATAAGCATAATATGGCTAATAATATGAGTTAGATTGATAATAATAAGAGTAACAAGTATAGTAATTGTCATTCTATCGATAATATAAGCATAATATGGCTAATAATATGAGTTAGATTGGTAATAATAAGAGTAATAAGTACAGTAATCCTCGTTCAATCGATCATATAAGCATAATATGGCCAATAAAATGAGTTAGATTGATAATAGTAAGAGTAACAAGTAAACTAATTGTCGTTCTATCGATAGTATAAGCATAATATGGCTAATAATATGAGTTAGATTGATAATAATAAGAGTAATGAGTATAGTAATTGTCGTTCTATCGATCATATAAGCATAATATGGCTAATAATATGAGTTAGATTGATAATAATGAGAGTAACAAGTATAGAAATTGTCGTTCAATCGATCATATAAGCATAATATGGCTAATAATATGAGTTAGATTGATAATAATAAGAGTAACAAGTATAGTAATTGTCGTTCTATCGATAATATAAGCATAATATGGCTAATAATATGAGTTAGATTGATATTAATAAGAGTAATAAGTATAGTAATTGTCGTTCTATCGATCATATAAGCATAATATGGCTAATAATATGAGTTAGATTGATAATAATAAGAGTAATAAGTATAGTAATTGTCGTTCAATCGATCATATAAGCATAATATGGCTAATAATATGAGTTAGATTGATAATAATAAGAGTAATAAGTACAGTAATCTTCGTTCAATCGATCATATAAGCGTAATATGGCTAATTGTATGAGTTAGATTGATAACAATAAGAGTAACAAGTATAGCAATTGTCGTTCTATCGATCATATAAGCATAATATGGCTAATAATATGAGTTAGATTGATAAAAGTAAGAGTAACAAGTATAGAAATTGTCGTTCAATCGATCATATAAGCATAATATGGCTAATAATATGAGTTAGATTGATAATAATAAGAGTAACAAGTATAGTAATTGTCGTTCTATCGATAATATATGCATAATATGGCTAATAATATGAGTTAGATTGGTAATAATAAGAGTAATAAGTACAGTAATCTTCGTTCAATCGATCATATAAGCATATTATGGCTAATAATATGAGTTAGATTGATAATAATGAGAGTAACAAGTATAGAAATTGTCGTTCAATCGATCATATAAGCATAATATGGCTAATAATATGAGTTAGATTGATAATAATAAGAGTAACAAGTATAGTAATCCTCGTTCAATCGATCATATAGCATAATATGGCCAATAATATGAGTTAGACTGATAATAGTAAGAGTAACAAGTAAACTAATTGTCGTTCTATCGATAGTATAAGCATAATATGGCTAATAATATGAGTTAGATTGATAATAATAAGAGTAATGAGTATAGTAATTGTCGTTCTATCGATCATATAAGCATAATATGGCTAATAATATGAGTTAGATTGATAATAATGAGAGTAACAAGTATAGAAATTGTCGTTCAATCGATCATATAAGCATAATATGGCTAATAATATGAGTTAGATTGACATTAATAAGAGTAATAAGTATAGTAATTGTCGTTCTATCGATCATATAAACATAATATGGGTAATAATATGAGTTAGATTGATAATAATAAGAGTAATAAGTATAGTAACTGTTGTTCTATCGATCATATAAGCTTAATATGGCTAATAATATGAGTTAGATTGATAATAATAAGAGTAATGGGTATAGTAATTGTCGTCCTATCGATCATATCCACATAATATGGCCAATATTATGAGTTAGATTGATAATAATAAGAGTAACAAGTATAGTAATTGTCGTTCTATCGATAGTATAAGCATAATATGGCTAATAATATGAGTTAGATTGATAATAATAAGAGTAACAAGTATAGTAATTGTCATTCTATCGATAATATAAGCATAATATGGCTAATAATATGAGTTAGATTGGTAATAATAAGAGTAATAAGTACAGTAATCCTCGTTCAATCGATCATATAAGCATAATATGGCCAATAAAATGAGTTAGATTGATAATAGTAAGAGTAACAAGTAAACTAATTGTCGTTCTATCGATAGTATAAGCATAATATGGCTAATAATATGAGTTAGATTGATAATAATAAGAGTAATGAGTATAGTAATTGTCGTTCTATCGATCATATAAGCATAATATGGCTAATAAGATGAGTTAGATTGATAATAATGAGAGTAACAAGTATAGAAATTGTCGTTCAATCGATCATATAAGCATAATATGGCTAATAATATGAGTTAGATTGATAATAATAAGAGTAACAAGTATAGTAATTGTCGTTCTATCGATAATATAAGCATAATATGGCTAATAATATGAGTTAGATTGATATTAATAAGAGTAATAAGTATAGTAATTGTCGTTCTATCGATCATATAAGCATAATATGGCTAATAATATGAGTTAGATTGATAATAATAAGAGTAATAAGTATAGTAATTGTCGTTCAATCGATCATATAAGCATAATATGGCTAATAATATGAGTTAGATTGATAATAATAAGAGTAATGAGTACAGTAATCTTCGTTCAATCGATCATATAAGCGTAATATGGCTAATTGTATGAGTTAGATTGATAACAATAAGAGTAACAAGTATAGCAATTGTCGTTCTATCGATCATATAAGCATAATATGGCTAATAATATGAGTTAGATTGATAAAAGTAAGAGTAACAAGTATAGAAATTGTCGTTCAATCGATCATATAAGCATAATATGGCTAATAATATGAGTTAGATTGATAATAATAAGAGTAACAAGTATAGTAATTGTCGTTCTATCGATAATATATGCATAATATGGCTAATAATATGAGTTAGATTGGTAATAATAAGAGTAATAAGTACAGTAATCTTCGTTCAATCGATCATATAAGCATATTATGGCTAATAATATGAGTTAGATTGATAATAATGAGAGTAACAAGTATAGAAATTGTCGTTCAATCGATCATATAAGCATAATATGGCTAATAATATGAGTTAGATTGATAATAATAAGAGTAACAAGTATAGTAATCCTCGTTCAATCGATCATATAGCATAATATGGCCAATAATATGAGTTAGACTGATAATAGTAAGAGTAACAAGTAAACTAATTGTCGTTCTATCGATAGTATAAGCATAATATGGCTAATAATATGAGTTAGATTGATAATAATAAGAGTAATGAGTATAGTAATTGTCGTTCTATCGATCATATAAGCATAATATGGCTAATAATATGAGTTAGATTGATAATAATGAGAGTAACAAGTATAGAAATTGTCGTTCAATCGATCATATAAGCATAATATGGCTAATAATATGAGTTAGATTGATAATAATAAGAGTAACAAGTATAGTAATTGTCGTTCTATCGATAATATAAGCATAATATGGCTAATAATATGAGTTAGATTGGTAATAATAAGAGTAATAAGTACAGTAATCTTCGTTCAATCGATCATATAAGCATATTATGGCTAATAATATGAGTTAGATTGATAATAATGAGAGTAACAAGTATAGAAATTGTCGTTCAATCGATCATATAAGCATAATATGGCTAATAATATGAGTTAGATTGATAATAATAAGAGTAACAAGTATAGTAATTGTCGTTCTATCGATAATATAAGCATAATATGGCTAATAATATGAGTTAGATTGATATTAATAAGAGTAATAAGTATAGTAATTGTCGTTCTATCGATCATATAAGCATAATATGGCTAATAATATGAGTTAGATTGATAATAATAAGAGTAATAAGTATAGTAATTGTCGTTCAATCGATCATATAAGCATAATATGGCTAATAATATGAGTTAGATTGATAATAATAAGAGTAATAAGTACAGTAATCTTCGTTCAATCGATCATATAAGCGTAATATGGCTAATTGTATGGGTTAGATTGATAACAATAAGAGTAACAAGTATAGCAATTGTCGTTCTATCGATCATATAAGCATAATATGGCTAATAATATGAGTTAGATTGATAAAAGTAAGAGTAACAAGTATAGAAATTGTCGTTCAATCGATCATATAAGCATAATATGGCTAATAATATGAGTTAGATTGATAATAATAAGAGTAACAAGTATAGTAATTGTCGTTCTATCGATAATATATGCATAATATGGCTAATAATATGAGTTAGATTGGTAATAATAAGAGTAATAAGTACAGTAATCTTCGTTCAATCGATCATATAAGCATATTATGGCTAATAATATGAGTTAGATTGATAATAATGAGAGTAACAAGTATAGAAATTGTCGTCCAATCGATCATATAAGCATAATATGGCTAATAATATGAGTTAGATTGATAATAATAAGAGTAACAAGTATAGTAATCCTCGTTCAATCGATCATATAGCATAATATGGCCAATAATATGAGTTAGATTGATAATAGTAAGAGTAACAAGTAAACTAATTGTCGTTCTATCGATAGTATAAGCATAATATGGCTAATAATATGAGTTAGATTGATAATAATAAGAGTAATGAGTATAGTAATTGTCGTTCTATCGATCATATAAGCATAATATGGCTAATAATATGAGTTAGATTGATAATAATGAGAGTAACAAGTATAGAAATTGTCGTTCAATCGATCATATAAGCATAATATGGCTAATAATATGAGTTAGATTGATAATAATAAGAGTAACAAGTATAGTAATTGTCGTTCTATCGATAATATAAGCATAATATGGCTAATAATATGAGTTAGATTGGTAATAATAAGAGTAATAAGTACAGTAATCTTCGTTCAATCGATCATATAAGCATATTATGGCTAATAATATGAGTTAGATTGATAATAATGAGAGTAACAAGTATAGAAATTGTCGTTCAATCGATCATATAAGCATAATATGGCTAATAATATGAGTTAGATTGATAATAATAAGAGTAACAAGTATAGTAATCCTCGTTCAATCGATCATATAAGCATAATATGGCCAATAATATGAGTTAGATTGATAATAGTAAGAGTAACAAGTAAACTAATTGTCGTTCTATCGATAGTATAAGCATAATATGGCTAATAATATGAGTTAGATTGATAATAATAAGAGTAATAAGTATAGAAATTGTCGTCCTATCGATCATATCCACATAATATGGCCAATATTATGAGTTAGATTGATAATAATAAGAGTAACAAGTATAGTAATTGTCGTTCTATCGATAGTATAAGCATAATATGGCTAATAATATGAGTTAGATTGATAATTATAAGAGTAACAAGTATAGTAATTGTCATTCTATCGATAATATAAGCATAATATGGCTAATAATATGAGTTAGATTGGTAATAATAAGAGTAATAAGTACAGTAATCCTCGTTCAATCGATCATATAAGCATAATATGTCCAATAAAATGAGTTAGATTGATAATAGTAAGAGTAACAAGTAAACTAATTGTCGTTCTATCGATAGTATAAGCATAATATGGCTAATAATATGAGTTAGATTGATAATAATAAGAGTAATGAGTATAGTAATTGTCGTTCTATCGATCATATAAGCATAATATGGCTAATAATATGAGTTAGATTGATAATAATGAGAGTAACAAGTATAGAAATTGTCGTTCAATCGATCATATAAGCATAATATGGCTAATAATATGAGTTAGATTGATAATAATAAGAGTAACAAGTATAGTAATTGTCGTTCTATCGATAATATAAGCATAATATGGCTAATAATATGAGTTAGATTGATATTAATAAGAGTAATAAGTATAGTAATTGTCGTTCTATCGATCATATAAGCATAATATGGCTAATAATATGAGTTAGATTGATAATAATAAGAGTAATAAGTATAGTAATTGTCGTTCAATCGATCATATAAGCATAATATGGCTAATAATATGAGTTAGATTGATAATAATAAGAGTAATAAGTACAGTAATCTTCGTTCAATCGATCATATAAGCGTAATATGGCTAATTGTATGAGTTAGATTGATAACAATAAGAGTAACAAGTATAGCAATTGTCGTTCTATCGATCATATAAGCATAATATGGCTAATAATATGAGTTAGATTGATAAAAGTAAGAGTAACAAGTATAGAAATTGTCGTTCAATCGATCATATAAGCATAATATGGCTAATAATATGAGTTAGATTGATAATAATAAGAGTAACAAGTATAGTAATTGTCGTTCTATCGATAATATATGCATAATATGGCTAATAATATGAGTTAGATTGGTAATAATAAGAGTAATAAGTACAGTAATCTTCGTTCAATCGATCATATAAGCATATTATGGCTAATAATATGAGTTAGATTGATAATAATGAGAGTAACAAGTATAGAAATTGTCGTTCAATCGATCATATAAGCATAATATGGCTAATAATATGAGTTAGATTGATAATAATAAGAGTAACAAGTATAGTAATCCTCGTTCAATCGATCATATAAGCATAATATGGCCAATAATATGAGTTAGATTGATAATAGTAAGAGTAACAAGTAAACTAATTGTCGTTCTATCGATAGTATAAGCATAATATGGCTAATAATATGAGTTAGATTGATAATAATAAGAGTAATAAGTATAGAAATTGTCGTTCAATCGATCATATAAGCATAATATGTCTAATAATATGAGTTAGATTGATAATAATATGAGTAACAAGTATAGTAATCCTCGTTGAATCGATCATATAAGCATAATATGGCTAATAATATGAGTTAGATGGATAATAATAAGAGTAATGAGTATAGTAATTGTCGTCCTATCGATCATATCCACATAATATGGCCAATAATATGAGTTAGATTGATATTAATAAGAGTAAGAAGTATAGTAATTGTCGTTCTATCGATAGTATAAGCATAATATGGCTAATAATATGAGTTAGATTGATAATAATGAAAGTAACAGGTTTAGAAATTGTCGTTCAATCGATCATATAAGCATAATATGGCTAGTAATATGAGTTAGATTGATAATAATAAGAATAATAAGTATAGTAATTGTCGTTCTATCGATCATATAAGCATAATATGGCTAATAATATGTGTTAGATTGATAATAATGAGAGTAACAAGTATAGGAATTGTCGCTCAATCGATCATATAAGCATAATATGGCTAGTAATATGAGTTAGATTGATAATAATAAGAGTAGTAAGTATAGTAATTGTCGTTCTATCGATCATATGAGCATAATATGGCTAATAATATCTGTTAGATTGATAATAATGAGAGTAACAAGTATAGGAATTGTCGCTCAATCGATCATATAAGCATAATATGGCTAGTAATATGAGTTAGATTGATAATAATAAGAGTAACAAGTACAGTAATTGTCGTTCTATCGATAATTTAAGCATAATATGGCTAATAATATGAATTAGATTGGTCATAATAAGAGTAACAAGTATAGTAATTGTCGTTCTATCGATAATATAAGCATAATGTGGCTAATAATATGAGTTAGATTGGTAATAATAAGAGTAATAAGTACGGTAATCATCGTTCAATCGATCATATAAGCATAATATGGCCAATAATATGAGTTAGATTGATAATAGTAAGAGTAACAAGTAAACTAATTGTCGATCAATCGATCATATAAGCATAATATGGCTAATAATATGAGTTAGATTGATAATAGTAAGAGTAATAAGTACAGTAATCTTCGTTCAATCGATCATATAAGCATAATATGGCTAATAATATGAGTTCGATTGATAATAATAAGAGTAACAAGTATAGCAATTGTCGTTCTATCGATCATATAAGCATTATATGGCTAATAATATGAGTTAGATTGATAATAATGAGAGTAGCAAGTATAGTAATTGTCGTTCAATCGATCATATAAGCATAATATGGCTAATAATATGAGTTAGATTGATAATAGTAACAGTAATAAGTGTAGTAATTGTCGTTCAATCGATCATATAAGAATAATATGGCTAATAATATGAGTTAGATTGATAATAATAAGAGTAATAAGTATAGTAATTGTCGTTCTATCGATCATATAAGCATAATATGGCTAATAATATGTGTTAGATTGATAATAATGAGAGTAACAAGTATAGGAATTGTCGCTCAATCGATCATATAAGCATAATATGGCTAGTAATATGAGTTAGATTGATAATAATAAGAGTAACAAGTACAGTAATTGTCGTTCTATCGATAATTTAAGCATCATATGGCTAATAATATGAGTTAGATTGATAATAATAAGAGTGACAGGTATAGTAATCCTCGTTCAATCGATCATATAAGCATAATATGGCCAATAATATGAGTTAGATTGATAATAGTAAGAGTAACAAGTAAAGTAATTGTCGTTCTATCGATAGTATAAGCATAATATGGCTAATAATATGAGTTAGATTTATAACAATGAAAGTAACAGGTTTAGAAATTGTCGTTCAATTGATCATGTAAGCATAATATGGCTAATAATATGAGTTAGATTGATAATAATAAGAGTAACAAGTATAGCAATTGTCGTTCTATCGATAATATAAGCATAATATGGCTAATAATATGAGCTAGATTGATAATAATGAGAGTAACAAGTATAGTAATTGTCGTTCAATCGATCGTATAAGCATAATATGGCTAATAATATGAGTTAGATTGATAATAATAAGAGTAATGAGTATAGTAATTGTCGTCCTATCGATCATATCCACATAATATGGCCAATAATATGAGTTAGATTGATATTAATAAGAGTAATAAGTACAGTAATCTTCGTTCAATCGATCATATAAGCATAATATGGCTAATAATATGAGTTAGATTGATAATAGTAAGAGTAATAAGTATAGTAATTGTCATTCTATCGATCATATAAGCATAATATGGCTAATAATATGCGTTAGATTGATAATAATTAAAGTAACAGGTTTAGAAATTGTCGTTCAATCGGTCATATAAGCATAATATGGCTAATAATATGAGTTAGCTTGACAATAGTAAGAGCAATAAGTATAGCAATTGTCTTTCTATCGATCATATAAGCATAATATGGCTAATAATATGAGTTAGATTGATAACAGCAAGAGTAATAAGTATAGTAATTGTCGTTCTATCGATCATATCTGCATAATATGGTTAATAATATGAGTTAGATTGATAATAATAAGAGTAATGAGTATAGTACTTGTCGTCCTATCGATCATATCCACATAATATGGCCAATAATATGAGTTAGATTGATATTAATAAGAGTAATAAGTACAGTAATCTTCGTTCAATCGATCATATAAGCATAATATGGCTAATAATATGAGTTAGATTGATAATAGTAAGAGTAATAAGTATAGTAATTGTCATTCTATCGATCATATAAGCATAATATGGCTAATAATATGCGTTAGATTGATAATAATTAAAGTAACAGGTTTAGAAATTGTCGTTCAATCGGTCATATAAGCATAATATGGCTAATAATATGAGTTAGATTGATAATAGTAAGAGTAACAAGTATAGTAATTGTCGTTCAATCGATCATATAAGCATAATATGGCGAATGATATGAGTTAGATTGATAATAATATGAGTAACAAGCATAGTATATGTCGTTCTATCGATAATATAAGCATAATATGGCTAATAATATGAGTTAGATTGGTAATAATAAGTGTAATAAGTACAGTAATCTTCGTTCAATCGATCATATAAGCATAATATGGCTAATAATATGAGTTAGCTTGACAATAGTAAGAGCAATAAGTATAGCAATTGTCTTTCTATCGATCATATAAGCATAATATGGCTAATAATATGAGTTAGATTGATAACAGCAAGAGTAATAAGTATAGTAATTGTCGTTCTATCGATCATATCTGCATAATATGGTTAATAATATGAGTTAGATTGATAATAATAAGAGTAATGAGTATAGTACTTGTCGTCCTATCGATCATATCCACATAATATGGCCAATAATATGAGTTAGATTGACATTAATAAGAGTAATAAGTATAGTAATTGTCGTTCTATCGATCATATAAACATAATATGGGTAATAATATGAGTTAGATTGATAATAATGAGAGTAACAAGTATAGAAATTGTCGTTCAATCGATCATATAAGCATAATATGGCTAATAATATGAGTTAGATTGATAATAATAAGAGTAACAAGTATAGTAATTGTCGTTCTATCGATAATATAAGCATAATATGGCTAATAATATGAGTTAGATTGGTAATAATAAGAGTAATAAGTACAGTAATCTTCGTTCAATCGATCATATAAGCATATTATGGCTAATAATATGAGTTAGATTGATAATAATGAGAGTAATAAGTATAGTAATTGTCGTTCTATCGATCATATAAGCATAATATGGCTAATAATATGAGTTAGATGGATGATAATAAGAGTAATGAGTATAGTAATTGTCGTCCTATCGATCATATCCACATAATATGGCCAATAATATGAGTTAGATTGATATTAATAAGAGTAATAAGTATAGTAATTGTCGTTCTATCGATCATATAAGCATAATATGGCTAATAATATGAGTTAGATTGATAATAATAAGAGTAATAAGTATAGTAATTGTCGTTCAATCGATCATATAAGCATAATATGGCTAATAATATGAGTTAGATTGATAATAATAAAAGTAATAAGTACAGTAATCTTCGTTCAATCGATCATATAAGCGTAATATGGCTAATAGTATGAGTTAGATTGATAACAATAAGAGTAACAAGTATAGCAATTGTCGTTCTATCGATCATATAAGCATAATATGGCTAATAATATGAGTTAGATTGATAAAAGTAAGAGTAACAAGTATAGAAATTGTCGTTCAATCGATCATATAAGCATAATATGGCTAATAATATGAGTTAGATTGATAATAATAAGAGTAACAAGTATAGTAATTGTCGTTCTATCGATAATATATGCATAATATGGCTAATAATATGAGTTAGATTGGTAATAATAAGAGTAATAAGTACAGTAATCTTCGTTCAATCGATCATATAAGCATATTATGGCTAATAATATGAGTTAGATTGATAATAATGAGAGTAACAAGTATAGAAATTGTCGTTCAATCGATCATATAAGCATAATATGGCTAATAATATGAGTTAGATTGATAATAATAAGAGTAACAAGTATAGTAATCCTCGTTCAATCGATCATATAGCATAATATGGCCAATAATATGAGTTAGATTGATAATAGTAAGAGTAACAAGTAAACTAATTGTCGTTCTATCGATAGTATAAGCATTATATGGCTAATAATATGAGTTAGATTGATAATAATAAGAGTAATGAGTATAGTAATTGTCGTTCTATCGATCATATAAGCATAATATGGCTAATAATATGAGTTAGATTGATAATAATGAGAGTAACAAGTATAGAAATTGTCGTTCAATCGATCATATAAGCATAATATGGCTAATAATATGAGTTAGATTGATAATAATAAGAGTAACAAGTATAGTAATTGTCGTTCTATCGATAGTATAAGCATAATATGGCTAATAATATGAGTTAGATTGATAATAATGAGAGTAACAAGTATAGAAATTGTCGTTCAATCGATCATATAAGCATAATATGGCTAATAATATGAGTTAGATTGATAATAATAAGAGTAACAAGTACAGTAATCCTCGTTCAATCGATCATATAAGCATAATATGGCCAATAATATGAGTTAGATTGATAATAGTAAGAGTAACAAGTAAACTAATTGTCGTTCTATCGATAGTATAAGCATAATATGGCTAATAATATGAGTTAGATTGATAATAATAAGAATAATAAGTATAGTAATTGTCGTTCTATCGATCATATAAGCATAATATGGCTAATAATATGTGTTAGATTGATAATAATGAGAGTAACAAGTATAGGAATTGTCGCTCAATCGATCATATAAGCATAATATGGCTAGTAATATGAGTTAGATTGATAATAATAAGAGTAACAAGTACAGTAATTGTCGTTCTATCGATAATTTAAGCATAATATGGCTAATAATATGAGTTAGATTGATAATAATAAGAGTTACAAGTATAGCAATTGTCGTTCTATCGATCATATAAGCATTATATGGCTAATAATATGAGTTAGATTGATAATAATGAAAGTACCAGGTTTAGAAATTGTCGTTCAATCGATCATATAAGCATAATATGGCTAATAATATGAGTTAGATTGATAATAATAAGAGTTACAAGTATAGTAATTGTCGTTCTATCGTTAATATAAGCATAATATGGCTAATAATATGTGTTAGATTGGTAATAATAAGAGTAATAAGAACAGTAACCTTCGTTCAATCGATCATATAAGCATATTATGGCTAATAATATGAGTTAGATTGATAATAATGAGAGTAACAAGTATAGAAATTGTCGTTCAATCGATCATATAAGCATAATATGGCTAATAATATGAGTTAGATTGATAATAATAAGAGTAACAAGTATAGTAATTGTCGTTCAATCGATCATATAAGCATAATATGGCTAATAATATGAGTTAGATTGATAATAATAAGAGTAATAAGTACAGTAATCTTCGTTCAATCGATCATATAAGCATAATATGGCTAATAATATGAGTTAGATTGATAATAGTGAGAGTAACAAGTATAGAAATTGTCGTTCAATCGATCATATAAGCATAATATGGCTAATAATATGAGTTAGATTGATAATAATAAGAGTAACAAGTATAGTAATTGTCGTTCTATCGATAATATAAGCATAATATGGCTAATAATATGAGTTAGATTGATATTAATAAGAGTAATAAGTATAGTAATTGTCGTTCTATCGATCATATAAGCATAATATGGCTAATAATATGAGTTAGATTGATAATAATAAGAGTAATAAGTATAGTAATTGTCGTTCAATCGATCATATAAGCATAATATGGCTAATAATATGAGTTAGATTGATAATAATAAGAGTAATAAGTACAGTAATCTTCGTTCAATCGATCATATAAGCGTAATATGGCTAATTGTATGAGTTAGATTGATAACAATAAGAGTAACAAGTATAGCAATTGTCGTTCTATCGATCATATAAGCATAATATGGCTAATAATATGAGTTAGATTGATAAAAGTAAGAGTAACAAGTATAGAAATTGTCGTTCAATCGATCATATAAGCATAATATGGCTAATAATATGAGTTAGATTGATAATAATAAGAGTAACAAGTATAGTAATTGTCGTTCTATCGATAATATATGCATAATATGGCTAATAATATGAGTTAGATTGGTAATAATAAGAGTAATAAGTACAGTAATCTTCGTTCAATCGATCATATAAGCATATTATGGCTAATAATATGAGTTAGATTGATAATAATGAGAGTAACAAGTATAGAAATTGTCGTTCAATCGATCATGTAAGCATAATATGGCTAATAATATGAGTTAGATTGATAATAATAAGAGTAACAAGTATAGTAATCCTCGTTCAATCGATCATATAGCATAATATGGCCAATAATATGAGTTAGATTGATAATAGTAAGAGTAACAAGTAAACTAATTGTCGTTCTATCGATAGTATCAGCATAATATGGCTAATAATATGAGTTAGATTGATAATAATAAGAGTAATGAGTATAGTAATTGTCGTTCTATCGATCATATAAGCATAATATGGCTAATAATATGAGTTAGATTGATAATAATGAGAGTAACAAGTATAGAAATTGTCGTTCAATCGATCATATAAGCATAATATGGCTAATAATATGAGTTAGATTGATAATAATAAGAGTAACAAGTATAGTAATTGTCGTTCTATCGATAATATAAGCATAATATGGCTAATAATATGAGTTAGATTGGTAATAATAAGAGTAATAAGTACAGTAATCTTCGTTCAATCGATCATATAAGCATATTATGGCTAATAATATGAGTTAGATTGATAATAATAAGAGTAACAAGTACAGTAATTGTCGTTCTATCGATAATTTAAGCATAATATGGCTAATAATATGAGTTAGATTGATAATAATAAGAGTTACAAGTATAGCAATTGTCGTTCTATCGATCATATAAGCATTATATGGCTAATAATATGAGTTAGATTGATAATAATGAAAGTACCAGGTTTAGAAATTGTCGTTCAATCGATCATATAAGCATAATATGGCTAATAATATGAGTTAGATTGATAATAATAAGAGTTACAAGTATAGTAATTGTCGTTCTATCGTTAATATAAGCATAATATGGCTAATAATATGTGTTAGATTGGTAATAATAAGAGTAATAAGAACAGTAACCTTCGTTCAATCGATCATATAAGCATATTATGGCTAATAATATGAGTTAGATTGATAATAATGAGAGTAACAAGTATAGAAATTGTCGTTCAATCGATCATATAAGCATAATATGGCTAATAATATGAGTTAGATTGATAATAATAAGAGTAACAAGTATAGTAATTGTCGTTCAATCGATCATATAAGCATAATATGGCTAATAATATGAGTTAGATTGATAATAATAAGAGTAATAAGTACAGTAATCTTCGTTCAATCGATCATATAAGCATAATATGGCTAATAATATGAGTTAGATTGATAATAATGAGAGTAACAAGTATAGAAATTGTCGTTCAATCGATCATATAAGCATAATATGGCTAATAATATGAGTTAGATTGATAATAATAAGAGTAACAAGTATAGTAATTGTCGTTCTATCGATAATATAAGCATAATATGGCTAATAATATGAGTTAGATTGATATTAATAAGAGTAATAAGTATAGTAATTGTCGTTCTATCGATCATATAAGCATAATATGGCTAATAATATGAGTTAGATTGATAATAATAAGAGTAATAAGTATAGTAATTGTCGTTCAATCGATCATATAAGCATAATATGGCTAATAATATGAGTTAGATTGATAATAATAAGAGTAATAAGTACAGTAATCTTCGTTCAATCGATCATATAAGCGTAATATGGCTAATTGTATGAGTTAGATTGATAACAATAAGAGTAACAAGTATAGCAATTGTCGTTCTATCGATCATATAAGCATAATATGGCTAATAATATGAGTTAGATTGATAAAAGTAAGAGTAACAAGTATAGAAATTGTCGTTCAATCGATCATATAAGCATAATATGGCTAATAATATGAGTTAGATTGATAATAATAAGAGTAACAAGTATAGTAATTGTCGTTCTATCGATAATATATGCATAATATGGCTAATAATATGAGTTAGATTGGTAATAATAAGAGTAATAAGTACAGTAATCTTCGTTCAATCGATCATATAAGCATATTATGGCTAATAATATGAGTTAGATTGATAATAATGAGAGTAACAAGTATAGAAATTGTCGTTCAATCGATCATGTAAGCATAATATGGCTAATAATATGAGTTAGATTGATAATAATAAGAGTAACAAGTATAGTAATCCTCGTTCAATCGATCATATAGCATAATATGGCCAATAATATGAGTTAGATTGATAATAGTAAGAGTAACAAGTAAACTAATTGTCGTTCTATCGATAGTATCAGCATAATATGGCTAATAATATGAGTTAGATTGATAATAATAAGAGTAATGAGTATAGTAATTGTCGTTCTATCGATCATATAAGCATAATATGGCTAATAATATGAGTTAGATTGATAATAATGAGAGTAACAAGTATAGAAATTGTCGTTCAATCGATCATATAAGCATAATATGGCTAATAATATGAGTTAGATTGATAATAATAAGAGTAACAAGTATAGTAATTGTCGTTCTATCGATAATATAAGCATAATATGGCTAATAATATGAGTTAGATTGGTAATAATAAGAGTAATAAGTACAGTAATCTTCGTTCAATCGATCATATAAGCATATTATGGCTAATAATATGAGTTAGATTGATAATAATGAGAGTAACAAGTATAGAAATTGTCGTTCAATCGATCATATAAGCATAATATGGCTAATAATATGAGTTAGATTGATAATAATAAGAGTAACAAGTATAGTAATCCTCGTTCAATCGATCATATAAGCATAATATGGCCAATAATATGAGTTAGATTGATAATAGTAAGAGTAACAAGTAAACTAATTGTCGTTCTATCGATAGTATAAGCATAATATGGCTAATAATATGAGTTAGATTGATAATAATAAGAGTAATAAGTATAGAAATTGTCGTTCAATCGATCATATAAGCATAATATGTCTAATAATATGAGTTAGATTGATAATAATATGAGTAACAAGTATAGTAATCCTCGTTGAATCGATCATATAAGCATAATATGGCTAATAATATGAGTTAGATTGATAATAATAAGAGTAACAAGTATAGTAATTGTCGTTCTATCGATAATATAAGCATAATATGGCTAATAATATGAGTTAGATTGATATTAATAAGAGTAATAAGTATAGTAATTGTCGTTCTATCGATCATATAAGCATAATATGGCTAATAATATGAGTTAGATTGATAATAATAAGAGTAATAAGTATAGTAATTGTCGTTCAATCGATCATATAAGCATAATATGGCTAATAATATGAGTTAGATTGATAATAATAAGAGTAATAAGTACAGTAATCTTCGTTCAATCGATCATATAAGCGTAATATGGCTAATTGTATGAGTTAGATTGATAACAATAAGAGTAACAAGTATAGCAATTGTCGTTCTATCGATCATATAAGCATAATATGGCTAATAATATGAGTTAGATTGATAAAAGTAAGAGTAACAAATATAGAAATTGTCGTTCAATCGATCATATAAGCATAATATGGCTAATAATATGAGTTAGATTGATAATAATAAGAGTAACAAGTATAGTAATTGTCGTTCTATCGATAATATATGCATAATATGGCTAATAATATGAGTTAGATTGGTAATAATAAGAGTAATAAGTACAGTAATCTTCGTTCAATCGATCATATAAGCATATTATGGCTAATAATATGAGTTAGATTGATAATAATGAGAGTAACAAGTATAGAAATTGTCGTTCAATCGATCATGTAAGCATAATATGGCTAATAATATGAGTTAGATTGATAATAATAAGAGTAACAAGTATAGTAATCCTCGTTCAATCGATCATATAGCATAATATGGCCAATAATATGAGTTAGATTGATAATAGTAAGAGTAACAAGTAAACTAATTGTCGTTCTATCGATAGTATAAGCATAATATGGCTAATAATATGAGTTAGATTGATAATAATAAGAGTAATGAGTATAGTAATTGTCGTTCTATCGATCATATAAGCATAATATGGCTAATAATATGAGTTAGATTGATAATAATGAGAGTAACAAGTATAGAAATTGTCGTTCAATCGATCATATAAGCATAATATGGCTAATAATATGAGTTAGATTGATAATAATAAGAGTAACAAGTATAGTAATTGTCGTTCTATCGATAATATAAGCATAATATGGCTAATAATATGAGTTAGATTGGTAATAATAAGAGTAATAAGTACAGTAATCTTCGTTCAATCGATCATATAAGCATATTATGGCTAATAATATGAGTTAGATTGATAATAATGAGAGTAACAAGTATAGAAATTGTCGTTCAATCGATCATATAAGCATAATATGGCGAATAATATGAGTTAGATTGATAATAATAAGAGTAACAAGTATAGTAATCCTCGTTCAATCGATCATATAAGCATAATATGGCCAATAATATGAGTTAGATTGATAATAGTAAGAGTAACAAGTAAACTAATTGTCGTTCTATCGATAGTATAAGCATAATATGGCTAATAATATGAGTTAGATTGATAACAATAAGAGTAATAAGTATAGAAATTGTCGTTCAATCGATCATATAAGCATAATATGTCTAATAATATGAGTTAGATTGATAATAATATGAGTAACAAGTATAGTAATCCTCGTTGAATCGATCATATAAGCATAATATGGCTAATAATATGAGTTAGATGGATAATAATAAGAGTAATGAGTATAGTAATTGTCGTCCTATCGATCATATCCACATAATATGGCCAATAATATGAGTTAGATTGATATTAATAAGAGTAAGAAGTATAGTAATTGTCGTTCTATCGATAGTATAAGCATAATATGGCTAATAATATGAGTTAGATTGATAATAATGAAAGTAACAGGTTTAGAAATTGTCGTTCAATCGATCATATAAGCATAATATGGCTAGTAATATGAGTTAGATTGATAATAATAAGAATAATAAGTATAGTAATTGTCGTTCTATCGATCATATAAGCATAATATGGCTAATAATATGTGTTAGATTGATAATAATGAGAGTAACAAGTATAGGAATTGTCGCTCAATCGATCATATAAGCATAATATGGCTAGTAATATGAGTTAGATTGATAATAATAAGAGTAACAAGTACAGTAATTGTCGTTCTATCGATAATTTAAGCATAATATGGCTAATAATATGAGTTAGATTGATAATAATAAGAGTTACAAGTATAGCAATTGTCGTTCTATCGATCATATAAGCATTATATGGCTAATAATATGAGTTAGATTGATAATAATGAAAGTACCAGGTTTAGAAATTGTCGTTCAATCGATCATATAAGCATAATATGGCTAATAATATGAGTTAGATTGATAATAATAAGAGTTACAAGTATAGTAATTGTCGTTCTATCGTTAATATAAGCATAATATGGCTAATAATATGTGTTAGATTGGTAATAATAAGAGTAATAAGAACAGTAACCTTCGTTCAATCGATCATATAAGCATATTATGGCTAATAATATGAGTTAGATTGATAATAATGAGAGTAACAAGTATAGAAATTGTCGTTCAATCGATCATATAAGCATAATATGGCTAATAATATGAGTTAGATTGATAATAATAAGAGTAACAAGTATAGTAATTGTCGTTCAATCGATCATATAAGCATAATATGGCTAATAATATGAGGTAGATTGATAATAATAAGAGTAATAAGTACAGTAATCTTCGTTCAATCGATCATATAAGCATAATATGGCTAATAATATGAGTTAGATTGATAATAATGAGAGTAACAAGTATAGAAATTGTCGTTCAATCGATCATATAAGCATAATATGGCTAATAATATGAGTTAGATTGATAATAATAAGAGTAACAAGTATAGTAATTGTCGTTCTATCGATAATATAAGCATAATATGGCTAATAATATGAGTTAGATTGATATTAATAAGAGTAATAAGTATAGTAATTGTCGTTCTATCGATCATATAAGCATAATATGGCTAATAATATGAGTTAGATTGATAATAATAAGAGTAATAAGTATAGTAATTGTCGTTCAATCGATCATATAAGCATAATATGGCTAATAATATGAGTTAGATTGATAATAATAAGAGTAATAAGTACAGTAATCTTCGTTCAATCGATCATATAAGCGTAATATGGCTAATTGTATGAGTTAGATTGATAACAATAAGAGTAACAAGTATAGCAATTGTCGTTCTATCGATCATATAAGCATAATATGGCTAATAATATGAGTTAGATTGATAAAAGTAAGAGTAACAAGTATAGAAATTGTCGTTCAATCGATCATATAAGCATAATATGGCTAATAATATGAGTTAGATTGATAATAATAAGAGTAACAAGTATAGTAATTGTCGTTCTATCGATAATATATGCATAATATGGCTAATAATATGAGTTAGATTGGTAATAATAAGAGTAATAAGTACAGTAATCTTCGTTCAATCGATCATATAAGCATATTATGGCTAATAATATGAGTTAGATTGATAATAATGAGAGTAACAAGTATAGAAATTGTCGTTCAATCGATCATGTAAGCATAATATGGCTAATAATATGAGTTAGATTGATAATAATAAGAGTAACAAGTACAGTAATCCTCGTTCAATCGATCATATAGCATAATATGGCCAATAATATGAGTTAGATTGATAATAGTAAGAGTAACAAGTAAACTAATTGTCGTTCTATCGATAGTATCAGCATAATATGGCTAATAATATGAGTTAGATTGATAATAATAAGAGTAATGAGTATAGTAATTGTCGTTCTATCGATCATATAAGCATAATATGGCTAATAATATGAGTTAGATTGATAATAATGAGAGTAACAAGTATAGAAATTGTCGTTCAATCGATCATATAAGCATAATATGGCTAATAATATGAGTTAGATTGATAATAATAAGAGTAACAAGTATAGTAATTGTCGTTCTATCGATAATATAAGCATAATATGGCTAATAATATGAGTTAGATTGGTAATAATAAGAGTAATAAGTACAGTAATCTTCGTTCAATCGATCATATAAGCATATTATGGCTAATAATATGAGTTAGATTGATAATAATGAGAGTAACAAGTATAGAAATTGTCGTTCAATCGATCATATAAGCATAATATGGCTAATAATATGAGTTAGATTGATAATAATAAGAGTAACAAGTATAGTAATCCTCGTTCAATCGATCATATAAGCATAATATGGCCAATAATATGAGTTAGATTGATAATAGTAAGAGTAACAAGTAAACTAATTGTCGTTCTATCGATAGTATAAGCATAATATGGCTAATAATATGAGTTAGATTGATAATAATAAGAGTAATAAGTATAGAAATTGTCGTTCAATCGATCATATAAGCATAATATGTCTAATAATATGAGTTAGATTGATAATAATATGAGTAACAAGTATAGTAATCCTCGTTGAATCGATCATATAAGCATAATATGGCTAATAATATGAGTTAGATGGATAATAATAAGAGTAATGAGTATAGTAATTGTCGTCCTATCGATCATATCCACATAATATGGCCAATAATATGAGTTAGATTGATATTAATAAGAGTAAGAAGTATAGTAATTGTCGTTCTATCGATAGTATAAGCATAATATGGCTAATAATATGAGTTAGATTGATAATAATGAAAGTAACAGGTTTAGAAATTGTCGTTCAATCGATCATATAAGCATAATATGGCTAGTAATATGAGTTAGATTGATAATAATAAGAATAATAAGTATAGTAATTGTCGTTCTATCGATCATATAAGCATAATATGGCTAATAATATGTGTTAGATTGATAATAATGAGAGTAACAAGTATAGGAATTGTCGCTCAATCGATCATATAAGCATAATATGGCTAGTAATATGAGTTAGATTGATAATAATAAGAGTAACAAGTACAGTAATTGTCGTTCTATCGATAATTTAAGCATAATATGGCTAATAATATGAGTTAGATTGATAATAATAAGAGTAACAAGTATAGCAATTGTCGTTCTATCGATCACATAAGCATTATATGGCTAATAATATGAGTTAGATTGATAATAATGAAAGTACCAGGTTTAGAAATTGTCGTTCAATCGATCATATAAGCATAATATGGCTAATAATATGAGTTAGATTGATAATAATAAGAGTTACAAGTATAGTAATTGTCGTTCTATCGTTAATATAAGCATAATATGGCTAATAATATGTGTTAGATTGGTAATAATAAGAGTAATAAGAACAGTAACCTTCGTTCAATCGATCATATAAGCATATTATGGCTAATAATATGAGTTAGATTGATAATAATGAGAGTAACAAGTATAGAAATTGTCGTTCAATCGATCATATAAGCATAATATGGCTAATAATATGAGTTAGATTGATAATAATAAGAGTAACAAGTATAGTAATTGTCGTTCAATCGATCATATAAGCATAATATGGCTAATAATATGAGTTAGATTGATAATAATAAGAGTAACAAGTATAGTAATTGTCGTTCCATCGATAATATAAGCATAATATGGCTAATAATATGAGTTAGATTGGTAATAATAAGAGTAATAAGTACAGTAATCTTCGTTCAATCGATCATATAAGCATATTATGGCTAATAATATGAGTTAGATTGATAATAATGAGAGTAACAAGTATAGAAATTGTCGTTCAATCGATCATATAAGCATAATATGGCTAATAATATGAGTTAGATTGATAATAATAAGAGTAACAAGTATAGTAATTGTCGTTCTATCGATAATATAAGCATAATATGGCTAATAATATGAGTTAGATTGATATTAATAAGAGTAATAAGTATAGTAATTGTCGTTCTATCGATCATATAAGCATAATATGGCTAATAATATGAGTTAGATTGATAATAATAAGAGTAATAAGTATAGTAATTGTCGTTCAATCGATCATATAAGCATAATATGGCTAATAATATGAGTTAGATTGATAATAATAAGAGTAATAAGTACAGTAATCTTCGTTCAATCGATCATATAAGCGTAATATGGCTAATTGTATGAGTTAGATTGATAACAATAAGAGTAACAAGTATAGCAATTGTCGTTCTATCGATCATATAAGCATAATATGGCTAATAATATGAGTTAGATTGATAAAAGTAAGAGTAACAAATATAGAAATTGTCGTTCAATCGATCATATAAGCATAATATGGCTAATAATATGAGTTAGATTGATAATAATAAGAGTAACAAGTATAGTAATTGTCGTTCTATCGATAATATATGCATAATATGGCTAATAATATGAGTTAGATTGGTAATAATAAGAGTAATAAGTACAGTAATCTTCGTTCAATCGATCATATAAGCATATTATGGCTAATAATATGAGTTAGATTGATAATAATGAGAGTAACAAGTATAGAAATTGTCGTTCAATCGATCATGTAAGCATAATATGGCTAATAATATGAGTTAGATTGATAATAATAAGAGTAACAAGTATAGTAATCCTCGTTCAATCGATCATATAGCATAATATGGCCAATAATATGAGTTAGATTGATAATAGTAAGAGTAACAAGTAAACTAATTGTCGTTCTATCGATAGTATAAGCATAATATGGCTAATAATATGAGTTAGATTGATAATAATAAGAGTAATGAGTATAGTAATTGTCGTTCTATCGATCATATAAGCATAATATGGCTAATAATATGAGTTAGATTGATAATAATGAGAGTAACAAGTATAGAAATTGTCGTTCAATCGATCATATAAGCATAATATGGCTAATAATATGAGTTAGATTGATAATAATAAGAGTAACAAGTATAGTAATTGTCGTTCTATCGATAATATAAGCATAATATGGCTAATAATATGAGTTAGATTGGTAATAATAAGAGTAATAAGTACAGTAATCTTCGTTCAATCGATCATATAAGCATATTATGGCTAATAATATGAGTTAGATTGATAATAATGAGAGTAACAAGTATAGAAATTGTCGTTCAATCGATCATATAAGCATAATATGGCTAATAATATGAGTTAGATTGATAATAATAAGAGTAACAAGTATAGTAATCCTCGTTCAATCGATCATATAAGCATAATATGGCCAATAATATGAGTTAGATTGATAATAGTAAGAGTAACAAGTAAACTAATTGTCGTTCTATCGATAGTATAAGCATAATATGGCTAATAATATGAGTTAGATTGATAACAATAAGAGTAATAAGTATAGAAATTGTCGTTCAATCGATCATATAAGCATAATATGTCTAATAATATGAGTTAGATTGATAATAATATGAGTAACAAGTATAGTAATCCTCGTTGAATCGATCATATAAGCATAATATGGCTAATAATATGAGTTAGATGGATAATAATAAGAGTAATGAGTATAGTAATTGTCGTCCTATCGATCATATCCACATAATATGGCCAATAATATGAGTTAGATTGATATTAATAAGAGTAAGAAGTATAGTAATTGTCGTTCTATCGATAGTATAAGCATAATATGGCTAATAATATGAGTTAGATTGATAATAATGAAAGTAACAGGTTTAGAAATTGTCGTTCAATCGATCATATAAGCATAATATGGCTAGTAATATGAGTTAGATTGATAATAATAAGAATAATAAGTATAGTAATTGTCGTTCTATCGATCATATAAGCATAATATGGCTAATAATATGTGTTAGATTGATAATAATGAGAGTAACAAGTATAGGAATTGTCGCTCAATCGATCATATAAGCATAATATGGCTAGTAATATGAGTTAGATTGATAATAATAAGAGTAACAAGTACAGTAATTGTCGTTCTATCGATAATTTAAGCATAATATGGCTAATAATATGAGTTAGATTGATAATAATAAGAGTAACAAGTATAGCAATTGTCGTTCTATCGATCATATAAGCATTATATGGCTAATAATATGAGTTAGATTGATAATAATGAAAGTACCAGGTTTAGAAATTGTCGTTCAATCGATCATATAAGCATAATATGGCTAATAATATGAGTTAGATTGATAATAATAAGAGTTACAAGTATAGTAATTGTCGTTCTATCGTTAATATAAGCATAATATGGCTAATAATATGTGTTAGATTGGTAATAATAAGAGTAATAAGAACAGTAACCTTCGTTCAATCGATCATATAAGCATATTATGGCTAATAATATGAGTTAGATTGATAATAATGAGAGTAACAAGTATAGAAATTGTCGTTCAATCGATCATATAAGCATAATATGGCTAATAATATGAGTTAGATTGATAATAATAAGAGTAACAAGTATAGTAATTGTCGTTCTATCGATAATATAAGCATAATATGGCTAATAATATGAGTTAGATTGGTAATAATAAGAGTAATAAGTACAGTAATCTTCGTTCAATCGATCATATAAGCATATTATGGCTAATAATATGAGTTAGATTGATAATAATGAGAGTAACAAGTATAGAAATTGTCGTTCAATCGATCATATAAGCATAATATGGCTAATAATATGAGTTAGATTGATAATAATAAGAGTAACAAGTATAGTAATCCTCGTTCAATCGATCATATAAGCATAATATGGCCAATAATATGAGTTAGATTGATAATAGTAAGAGTAACAAGTAAACTAATTGTCGTTCTATCGATAGTATAAGCATAATATGGCTAATAATATGAGTTAGATTGATAATAATAAGAGTAATAAGTATAGAAATTGTCGTTCAATCGATCATATAAGCATAATATGTCTAATAATATGAGTTAGATTGATAATAATATGAGTAACAAGTATAGTAATCCTCGTTGAATCGATCATATAAGCATAATATGGCTAATAATATGAGTTAGATGGATAATAATAAGAGTAATGAGTATAGTAATTGTCGTCCTATCGATCATATCCACATAATATGGCCAATAATATGAGTTAGATTGATATTAATAAGAGTAAGAAGTATAGTAATTGTCGTTCTATCGATAGTATAAGCATAATATGGCTAATAATATGAGTTAGATTGATAATAATGAAAGTAACAGGTTTAGAAATTGTCGTTCAATCGATCATATAAGCATAATATGGCTAGTAATATGAGTTAGATTGATAATAATAAGAATAATAAGTATAGTAATTGTCGTTCTATCGATCATATAAGCATAATATGGCTAATAATATGTGTTAGATTGATAATAATGAGAGTAACAAGTATAGGAATTGTCGCTCAATCGATCATATAAGCATAATATGGCTAGTAATATGAGTTAGATTGATAATAATAAGAGTAACAAGTACAGTAATTGTCGTTCTATCGATAATTTAAGCATAATATGGCTAATAATATGAGTTAGATTGATAATAATAAGAGTAACAAGTATAGCAATTGTCGTTCTATCGATCACATAAGCATTATATGGCTAATAATATGAGTTAGATTGATAATAATGAAAGTACCAGGTTTAGAAATTGTCGTTCAATCGATCATATAAGCATAATATGGCTAATAATATGAGTTAGATTGATAATAATAAGAGTTACAAGTATAGTAATTGTCGTTCTATCGTTAATATAAGCATAATATGGCTAATAATATGTGTTAGATTGGTAATAATAAGAGTAATAAGAACAGTAACCTTCGTTCAATCGATCATATAAGCATATTATGGCTAATAATATGAGTTAGATTGATAATAATGAGAGTAACAAGTATAGAAATTGTCGTTCAATCGATCATATAAGCATAATATGGCTAATAATATGAGTTAGATTGATAATAATAAGAGTAACAAGTATAGTAATTGTCGTTCAATCGATCATATAAGCATAATATGGCTAATAATATGAGTTAGATTGATAATAATAAGAGTAATAAGTACAGTAATCTTCGTTCAATCGATCATATAAGCATAATATGGCTAATAATATGAGTTAGCTTGACAATAGTAAGAGCAATAAGTATAGTAATTGTCATTCTATCGATCATATAAGCATAATATGGCTAATAATATGAGTTAGATTGATAATAATGAGAGTAACAGGTTTAGAAATTGTCGTTCAATCGATCATACAAGCATAATATGGCTAATAATATGAGTTAGATTGATAATAATAAGAGTAACAGGTATAGTAATTGTCGTTCTATCGATAATATAAGCATAATATGGCTAATAATATGAGTTAGATTGATAATAATGAGAGTAACAGGTTTAGAAATTGTCGTTCAATCGATCATATAAGCATAATATGGCTAATAATATGAGTTAGATTGATAATAGTAAGAGTAACAAGTATAGTAATTGTCGTTCAATCGATCATATAAGCATAATATGGCTAATAATATGAGTTAGATTGATAATAATAAGAGAAACAAGTATAGTAATCCTCGTTCAATCGATCATATAAGCATAATATGGCCAATAAAATGAGTTAGATTGATAATAATGAAAGTAACAGGTTTAGAAATTGTCGTTCAATCGATCATATAAGCATAATATGGCTAATAATATGAGTTAGATTGATAATAATAAGAGTAACAGGTATAGTAATTTTCGTTCTATCTATAATATTAGCATAATATGGCTAATAATACGAGTTGGATTGATAATAATGAGAGTAACAAGTATAGTAATTGTCGTTCAATCGATCATATGAGCATAATATGTCTAATAATATGAGTTAGATTGGTAAAAGAAAGAGTAATAAGTATAGTAATTGTCATTCTATCGGTCATATAAGCATAATATGGCTAATAATATGAGTTAGATTGATAATAGTAACAGTAATAAGTGTAGTAATTGTCGTTCAATCGATCATATAAGCATAATATGACTAATAATATGAGTTAGATTGATAATAATAAGAGTAGTAAGTACAGTAATTGTCGTTCTATCGATCATATAAGCATAATATGGCTAATAATATCTGTTAGATTGATAATAATGAGAGTAACAAGTATAGGAATTGTCGCTCAATCGATCATATAAGCATAATATGGCTAGTAATATGAGTTAGATTGATAATAATAAGAGTAACAAGTACAGTAATTGTCGTTCTATCGATAATTTAAGCATAATATGGCTAATAATATGAATTAGATTGGTCATAATAAGAGTAACAAGTATAGTAATTGTCGTTCTATCGATAATATAAGCATAATGTGGCTAATAATATGAGTTAGATTGGTAATAATAAGAGTAATAAGTACGGTAATCATCGTTCAATCGATCATATAAGCATAATATGGCCAATAATATGAGTTAGATTGATAATAGTAAGAGTAACAAGTAAACTAATTGTCGATCAATCGATCATATAAGCATAATATGGCTAATAATATGAGTTAGATTGATAATAGTAAGAGTAATAAGTACAGTAATCTTCGTTCAATCGATCATATAAGCATAATATGGCTAATAATATGAGTTAGATTGATAATAATAAGAGTAACAAGTATAGCAATTGTCGTTCTATCGATCATATAAGCATTATATGGCTAATAATATGAGTTAGATTGATAATAATGAGAGTAGCAAGTATAGTAATTGTCGTTCAATCGATCATATAAGCATAATATGGCTAATAATATGAGTTAGATTGATAATAGTAACAGTAATAAGTGTAGTAATTGTCGTTCAATCGATCATATAAGAATAATATGGCTAATAATATGAGTTAGATTGATAATAATAAGAGTAATAAGTATAGTAATTGTCGTTCTATCGATCATATAAGCATAATATGGCTAATAATATGTGTTAGATTGATAATAATGAGAGTAACAAGTATAGGAATTGTCGCTCAATCGATCATATAAGCATAATATGGCTAGTAATATGAGTTAGATTGATAATAATAAGAGTAACAAGTACAGTAATTGTCGTTCTATCGATAATTTAAGCATCATATGGCTAATAATATGAGTTAGATTGATAATAATAAGAGTGACAGGTATAGTAATCCTCGTTCAATCGATCATATAAGCATAATATGGCCAATAATATGAGTTAGATTGATAATAGTAAGAGTAACAAGTAAAGTAATTGTCGTTCTATCGATAGTATAAGCATAATATGGCTAATAATATGAGTTAGATTGATAACAATGAAAGTATCAGGTTTAGAAATTGTCGTTCAATTGATCATGTAAGCATAATATGGCTAATAATATGAGTTAGATTGATAATAATAAGAGTAATGAGTATAGTAATTGTCGTCCTATCGATCATATCCACATAATATGGCCAATAATATGAGTTAGATTGATATTAATAAGAGTAAGAAGTATAGTAATTGTCGTTCTATCGATAGTATAAGCATAATATGGCTAATAATATGAGTTAGATTGATAATAATAAGAGTAACAAGTATAGCAATTGTCGTTCTATCGATCATATAAGCATTATATGGCTAATAATATGAGTTAGATTGATAATAATGAAAGTACCAGGTTTAGAAATTGTCGTTCAATCGATCATATAAGCATAATATGGCTAATAATATGAGTTAGATTGATAATAATAAGAGTTACAAGTATAGTAATTGTCGTTCTATCGTTAATATAAGCATAATATGGCTAATAATATGTGTTAGATTGGTAATAATAAGAGTAATAAGAACAGTAACCTTCGTTCAATCGATCATATAAGCATATTATGGCTAATAATATGAGTTAGATTGATAATAATGAGAGTAACAAGTATAGAAATTGTCGTTCAATCGATCATATAAGCATAATATGGCTAATAATATGAGTTAGATTGATAATAATAAGAGTAACAAGTATAGTAATTGTCGTTCAATCGATCATATAAGCATAATATGGCTAATAATATGAGTTAGATTGATAATAATAAGAGTAATGAGTACAGTAATCTTCGTTCAATCGATCATATAAGCATAATATGGCTAATAATATGAGTTAGCTTGACAATAGTAAGAGCAATAAGTATAGTAATTGTCATTCTATCGATCATATAAGCATAATATGGCTAATAATATGAGTTAGATTGATAATAATGAGAGTAACAGGTTTAGAAATTGTCGTTCAATCGATCATACAAGCATAATATGGCTAATAATATGAGTTAGATTGATAATAATAAGAGTAACAGCTATAGTAATTGTCGTTCTATCGATAATATAAGCATAATATGGCTAATAATATGAGTTAGATTGATAACAATGAGAGTAACAGGATTAGAAATTGTCGTTCAATCGATCATATAAGCATAATATGGCTAATAATATGAGTTAGATTGATAATAGTAAGAGTAACAAGTATAGTAATTGTCGTTCAATCGATCATATAAGAATAATATGGCTAATAATATGAGTTAGATTGATAATAATAAGAGTAATAAGTATAGTAATTGTCGTTCTATCGATCATATAAGCATAATATGGCTAATAATATGTGTTAGATTGATAATAATGAGAGTAACAAGTATAGGAATTGTCGCTCAATCGATCATATAAGCATAATATGGCTAGTAATATGAGTTAGATTGATAATAATAAGAGTAACAAGTACAGTAATTGTCGTTCTATCGATAATTTAAGCATCATATGGCTAATAATACGAGTTAGATTGATAATAATAAGAGTGACAGGTATAGTAATCCTCGCTCAATCGATCATATAAGCATAATATGGCCAATAATATGAGTTAGATTGATAATAGTAAGAGTAACAAGTAAAGTAATTGTCGTTCTATCGATAGTATAAGCATAATATGGCTAATAATATGAGTTAGATTTATAACAATGAAAGTAACAGGTTTAGAAATTGTCGTTCAATTGATCATGTAAGCATAATATGGCTAATAATATGAGTTAGATTGATAATAATAAGAGTAACAAGTATAGCAATTGTCGTTCTATCGATAATATAAGCATAATATGGCTAATAATATGAGCTAAATTGATAATAATGAGAGTAACAAGTACAGTAATTGTCGTTCAATCGATCATATAAGCATAATATGGCTAATAATATGAGTTAGATTGATAATAATAAGAGTAATGAGTATAGTAATTGTCGTCCTATCGATCATATCCACATAATATGGCCATAATATGAGTTAGATTGATATTAATAAGAGTAATAAGTACAGTAATCTTCGTTCAATCGATCATATAAGCATAATATGGCTAATAATATGAGTTAGATTGATAATAGTAAGAGTAATAAGTATAGTAATTGTCATTCTATCGATCATATAAGCATAATATGGCTAATAATATGCGTTAGATTGATAATAATTAAAGTAACAGGTTTAGAAATTGTCGTTCAATCGGTCATATAAGCATAATATGGCTAATAATATGAGTTAGATTGATAATAATAAGAGTAACAAGTATAGTAATTGTCGTTCTATCGATAATATAAGCATAATATGGCTAATAATATGAGTTAGATTGATAATAATAAGAGTAACAAGTATAGTAATCCTCGTTCAATCGATCATATAAGCATAATATGGCCAATAATATGAGTTAGATTGATAATAGTAAGAGTAACAAGTAAACTAATTGTCGTTCTATCGATAGTATAAGCATAATATGGCTAATAATATGAGTTAGATTGATAACAATAAGAGTAATAAGTATAGAAATTGTCGTTCAATCGATCATATAAGCATAATATGTCTAATAATATGAGTTAGATTGATAATAATATGAGTAACAAGTATAGTAATCCTCGTTGAATCGATCATATAAGCATAATATGGCTAATAATATGAGTTAGATGGATAATAATAAGAGTAATGAGTATAGTAATTGTCGTCCTATCGATCATATCCACATAATATGGCCAATAATATGAGTTAGATTGATATTAATAAGAGTAAGAAGTATAGTAATTGTCGTTCTATCGATTGTATAAGCATAATATGGCTAATAATATGAGTTAGATTGATAATAATGAAAGTAACAGGTTTAGAAATTGTCGTTCAATCGATCATATAAGCATAATATGGCTAGTAATATGAGTTAGATTGATAATAATAAGAATAATAAGTATAGTAATTGTCGTTCTATCGATCATATAAGCATAATATGGCTAATAATATGTGTTAGATTGATAATAATGAGAGTAACAAGTATAGGAATTGTCGCTCAATCGATCATATAAGCATAATATGGCTAGTAATATGAGTTAGATTGATAATAATAAGAGTAACAAGTACAGTAATTGTCGTTCTATCGATAATTTAAGCATAATATGGCTAATAATATGAGTTAGATTGATAATAATAAGAGTAACAAGTATAGCAATTGTCGTTCTATCGATCATATAAGCATTATATGGCTAATAATATGAGTTAGATTGATAATAATGAAAGTACCAGGTTTAGAAATTGTCGTTCAATCGATCATATAAGCATAATATGGCTAATAATATGAGTTAGATTGATAATAATAAGAGTTACAAGTATAGTAATTGTCGTTCTATCGTTAATATAAGCATAATATGGCTAATAATATGTGTTAGATTGGTAATAATAAGAGTAATAAGAACAGTAACCTTCGTTCAATCGATCATATAAGCATATTATGGCTAATAATATGAGTTAGATTGATAATAATGAGAGTAACAAGTATAGAAATTGTCGTTCAATCGATCATATAAGCATAATATGGCTAATAATATGAGTTAGATTGATAATAATAAGAGTAACAAGTATAGTAATTGTCGTTCAATCGATCATATAAGCATAATATGGCTAATAATATGAGTTAGATTGATAATAATAAGAGTAATAAGTACAGTAATCTTCGTTCAATCGATCATATAAGCATAATATGGCTAATAATATGAGTTAGATTGATAATAATGAGAGTAACAAGTATAGAAATTGTCGTTCAATCGATCATATAAGCATAATATGGCTAATAATATGAGTTAGATTGATAATAATAAGAGTAACAAGTATAGTAATTGTCGTTCTATCGATAATATAAGCATAATATGGCTAATAATATGAGTTAGATTGATATTAATAAGAGTAATAAGTATAGTAATTGTCGTTCTATCGATCATATAAGCATAATATGGCTAATAATATGAGTTAGATTGATAATAATAAGAGTAATAAGTATAGTAATTGTCGTTCAATCGATCATATAAGCATAATATGGCTAATAATATGAGTTAGATTGATAATAATAAGAGTAATAAGTACAGTAATCTTCGTTCAATCGATCATATAAGCGTAATATGGCTAATTGTATGAGTTAGATTGATAACAATAAGAGTAACAAGTATAGCAATTGTCGTTCTATCGATCATATAAGCATAATATGGCTAATAATATGAGTTAGATTGATAAAAGTAAGAGTAACAAGTATAGAAATTGTCGTTCAATCGATCATATAAGCATAATATGGCTAATAATATGAGTTAGATTGATAATAATAAGAGTAACAAGTATAGTAATTGTCGTTCTATCGATAATATATGCATAATATGGCTAATAATATGAGTTAGATTGGTAATAATAAGAGTAATAAGTACAGTAATCTTCGTTCAATCGATCATATAAGCATATTATGGCTAATAATATGAGTTAGATTGATAATAATGAGAGTAACAAGTATAGAAATTGTCGTTCAATCGATCATGTAAGCATAATATGGCTAATAATATGAGTTAGATTGATAATAATAAGAGTAACAAGTATAGTAATCCTCGTTCAATCGATCATATAGCATAATATGGCCAATAATATGAGTTAGATTGATAATAGTAAGAGTAACAAGTAATCTAATTGTCGTTCTATCGATAGTATAAGCATAATATGGCTAATAATATGAGTTAGATTGATAATAATAAGAGTAATGAGTATAGTAATTGTCGTTCTATCGATCATATAAGCATAATATGGCTAATAATATGAGTTAGATTGATAATAATGAGAGTAATAAGTATAGAAATTGTCGTTCAATCGATCATATAAGCATAATATGGCTAATAATATGAGTTAGATTGATAATAATAAGAGTAACAAGTATAGTAATTGTCGTTCTATCGATAATATAAGCATAATATGGCTAATAATATGAGTTAGATTGGTAATAATAAGAGTAATAAGTACAGTAATCTTCGTTCAATCGATCATATAAGCATATTATGGCTAATAATATGAGTTAGATTGATAATAATGAGAGTAACAAGTATAGAAATTGTCGTTCAATCGATCATGTAAGCATAATATGGCTAATAATATGAGTTAGATTGATAATAATAAGAGTAACAAGTATAGTAATCCTCGTTCAATCGATCATATAAGCATAATATGGCCAATAATATGAGTTAGATTGATAATAGTAAGAGTAACAAGTAAACTAATTGTCGTTCTATCGATAGTATAAGCATAATATGGCTAATAATATGAGTTAGATTGATAATAATAAGAGTAATAAGTATAGAAATTGTCGTTCAATCGATCATATAAGCATAATATGTCTAATAATATGAGTTAGATTGATAATAATATGAGTAACAAGTATAGTAATCCTCGTTGAATCGATCATATAAGCATAATATGGCTAATAATATGAGTTAGATGGATAATAATAAGAGTAATGAGTATAGTAATTGTCGTCCTATCGATCATATCCACATAATATGGCCAATAATATGAGTTAGATTGATATTAATAAGAGTAAGAAGTATAGTAATTGTCGTTCTATCGATAGTATAAGCATAATATGGCTAATAATATGAGTTAGATTGATAATAATGAAAGTAACAGGTTTAGAAATTGTCGTTCAATCGATCATATAAGCATAATATGGCTAGTAATATGAGTTAGATTGATAATAATAAGAATAATAAGTATAGTAATTGTCGTTCTATCGATCATATAAGCATAATATGGCTAATAATATGTGTTAGATTGATAATAATGAGAGTAACAAGTATAGGAATTGTCGCTCAATCGATCATATAAGCATAATATGGCTAGTAATATGAGTTAGATTGATAATAATAAGAGTAACAAGTACAGTAATTGTCGTTCTATCGATAATTTAAGCATAATATGGCTAATAATATGAGTTAGATTGATAATAATAAGAGTAACAAGTATAGCAATTGTCGTTCTATCGATCACATAAGCATTATATGGCTAATAATATGAGTTAGATTGATAATAATGAAAGTACCAGGTTTAGAAATTGTCGTTCAATCGATCATATAAGCATAATATGGCTAATAATATGAGTTAGATTGATAATAATAAGAGTTACAAGTATAGTAATTGTCGTTCTATCGTTAATATAAGCATAATATGGCTAATAATATGTGTTAGATTGGTAATAATAAGAGTAATAAGAACAGTAACCTTCGTTCAATCGATCATATAAGCATATTATGGCTAATAATATGAGTTAGATTGATAATAATGAGAGTAACAAGTATAGAAATTGTCGTTCAATCGATCATATAAGCATAATATGGCTAATAATATGAGTTAGATTGATAATAATAAGAGTAACAAGTATAGTAATTGTCGTTCAATCGATCATATAAGCATAATATGGCTAATAATATGAGTTAGATTGATAATAATAAGAGTAATAAGTACAGTAATCTTCGTTCAATCGATCATATAAGCATAATATGGCTAATAATATGAGTTAGCTTGACAATAGTAAGAGCAATAAGTATAGTAATTGTCATTCTATCGATCATATAAGCATAATATGGCTAATAATATGAGTTAGATTGATAATAATGAGAGTAACAGGTTTAGAAATTGTCGTTCAATCGATCATACAAGCATAATATGGCTAATAATATGAGTTAGATTGATAATAATAAGAGTAACAGGTATAGTAATTGTCGTTCTATCGATAATATAAGCATAATATGGCTAATAATATGAGTTAGATTGATAATAATGAGAGTAACAGGTTTAGAAATTGTCGTTCAATCGATCATATAAGCATAATATGGCTAATAATATGAGTTAGATTGATAATAGTAAGAGTAACAAGTATAGTAATTGTCGTTCAATCGATCATATAAGCATAATATGGCTAATAATATGAGTTAGATTGATAATAATAAGAGTAACAAGTATAGTAATCCTCGTTCAATCGATCATATAAGCATAATATGGCCAATAAAATGAGTTAGATTGATAATAATGAAAGTAACAGGTTTAGAAATTGTCGTTCAATCGATCATATAAGCATAATATGGCTAATAATATGAGTTAGATTGATAATAATAAGAGTAACAGGTATAGTAATTTTCGTTCTATCTATAATATTAGCATAATATGGCTAATAATACGAGTTGGATTGATAATAATGAGAGTAACAAGTATAGTAATTGTCGTTCAATCGATCATATGAGCATAATATGTCTAATAATATGAGTTAGATTGGTAAAAGAAAGAGTAATAAGTATAGTAATTGTCATTCTATCGGTCATATAAGCATAATATGGCTAATAATATGAGTTAGATTGATAATAGTAACAGTAATAAGTGTAGTAATTGTCGTTCAATCGATCATATAAGCATAATATGGCTAATAATATGAGTTAGATTGATAATAATAAGAGTAGTAAGTACAGTAATTGTCGTTCTATCGATCATATAAGCATAATATGGCTAATAATATCTGTTAGATTGATAATAATGAGAGTAACAAGTATAGGAATTGTCGCTCAATCGATCATATAAGCATAATATGGCTAGTAATATGAGTTAGATTGATAATAATAAGAGTAACAAGTACAGTAATTGTCGTTCTATCGATAATTTAAGCATAATATGGCTAATAATATGAATTAGATTGGTCATAATAAGAGTAACAAGTATAGTAATTGTCGTTCTATCGATAATATAAGCATAATGTGGCTAATAATATGAGTTAGATTGGTAATAATAAGAGTAATAAGTACGGTAATCATCGTTCAATCGATCATATAAGCATAATATGGCCAATAATATGAGTTAGATTGATAATAGTAAGAGTAACAAGTAAACTAATTGTCGATCAATCGATCATATAAGCATAATATGGCTAATAATATGAGTTAGATTGATAATAGTAAGAGTAATAAGTACAGTAATCTTCGTTCAATCGATCATATAAGCATAATATGGCTAATAATATGAGTTAGATTGATAATAATAAGAGTAACAAGTATAGCAATTGTCGTTCTATCGATCATATAAGCATTATATGGCTAATAATATGAGTTAGATTGATAATAATGAGAGTAGCAAGTATAGTAATTGTCGTTCAATCGATCATATAAGCATAATATGGCTAATAATATGAGTTAGATTGATAATAGTAACAGTAATAAGTGTAGTAATTGTCGTTCAATCGATCATATAAGAATAATATGGCTAATAATATGAGTTAGATTGATAATAATAAGAGTAATAAGTATAGTAATTGTCGTTCTATCGATCATATAAGCATAATATGGCTAATAATATGTGTTAGATTGATAATAATGAGAGTAACAAGTATAGGAATTGTCGCTCAATCGATCATATAAGCATAATATGGCTAGTAATATGAGTTAGATTGATAATAATAAGAGTAACAAGTACAGTAATTGTCGTTCTATCGATAATTTAAGCATCATATGGCTAATAATATGAGTTAGATTGATAATAATAAGAGTGACAGGTATAGTAATCCTCGTTCAATCGATCATATAAGCATAATATGGCCAATAATATGAGTTAGATTGATAATAGTAAGAGTAACAAGTAAAGTAATTGTCGTTCTATCGATAGTATAAGCATAATATGGCTAATAATATGAGTTAGATTGATAACAATGAAAGTATCAGGTTTAGAAATTGTCGTTCAATTGATCATGTAAGCATAATATGGCTAATAATATGAGTTAGATTGATAATAATAAGAGTAATGAGTATAGTAATTGTCGTCCTATCGATCATATCCACATAATATGGCCAATAATATGAGTTAGATTGATATTAATAAGAGTAAGAAGTATAGTAATTGTCGTTCTATCGATAGTATAAGCATAATATGGCTAATAATATGAGTTAGATTGATAATAATGAAAGTAACAGGTTTAGAAATTGTCGTTCAATCGATCATATAAGCATAATATGGCTAGTAATATGAGTTAGATTGATAATAATAAGAATAATAAGTATAGTAATTGTCGTTCTATCGATCATATAAGCATAATATGGCTAATAATATGTGTTAGATTGATAATAATGAGAGTAACAAGTATAGGAATTGTCGCTCAATCGATCATATAAGCATAATATGGCTAGTAACATGAGTTAGATTGATAATAATAAGAGTAACAAGTACAGTAATTGTCGTTCTATCGATAATTTAAGCATAATATGGCAAATAATATGAGTTAGATTGATAATAATAAGAGTAACAAGTATAGCAATTGTCGTTCTATCGATCATATAAGCATTATATGGCTAATAATATGAGTTAGATTGATAATAATGAAAGTACCAGGTTTAGAAATTGTCGTTCAATCGATCATATAAGCATAATATGGCTAATAATATGAGTTAGATTGATAATAATAAGAGTAACAAGTATAGTAATTGTCGTTCTATCGTTAATATAAGCATAATATGGCTAATAATATGTGTTAGATTGGTAATAATAAGAGTAATAAGAACAGTAACCTTCGTTCAATCGATCATATAAGCATATTATGGCTAATAATATGAGTTAGATTGATAATAATGAGAGTAACAAGTATAGAAATTGTCGTTCAATCGATCATATAAGCATAATATGGCTAATAATATGAGTTAGATTGATAATAATAAGAGTAACAAGTATAGTAATTGTCGTTCAATCGATCATATAAGCATAATATGGCTAATAATATGAGTTAGATTGATAATAATAAGAGTAATGAGTACAGTAATCTTCGTTCAATCGATCATATAAGCATAATATGGCTAATAATATGAGTTAGCTTGACAATAGTAAGAGCAATAAGTATAGTAATTGTCATTCTATCGATCATATAAGCATAATATGGCTAATAATATGAGTTAGATTGATAATAATGAGAGTAACAGGTTTAGAAATTGTCGTTCAATCGATCATACAAGCATAATATGGCTAATAATATGAGTTAGATTGATAATAATAAGAGTAACAGCTATAGTAATTGTCGTTCTATCGATAATATAAGCATAATATGGCTAATAATATGAGTTAGATTGATAACAATGAGAGTAACAGGATTAGAAATTGTCGTTCAATCGATCATATAAGCATAATATGGCTAATAATATGAGTTAGATTGATAATAGTAAGAGTAACAAGTATAGTAATTGTCGTTCAATCGATCATATAAGAATAATATGGCTAATAATATGAGTTAGATTGATAATAATAAGAGTAATAAGTATAGTAATTGTCGTTCTATCGATCATATAAGCATAATATGGCTAATAATATGTGTTAGATTGATAATAATGAGAGTAACAAGTATAGGAATTGTCGCTCAATCGATCATATAAGCATAATATGGCTAGTAATATGAGTTAGATTGATAATAATAAGAGTAACAAGTACAGTAATTGTCGTTCTATCGATAATTTAAGCATCATATGGCTAATAATATGAGTTAGATTGATAATAATAAGAGTGACAGGTATAGTAATCCTCGCTCAATCGATCATATAAGCATAATATGGCCAATAATATGAGTTAGATTGATAATAGTAAGAGTAACAAGTAAAGTAATTGTCGTTCTATCGATAGTATAAGCATAATATGGCTAATAATATGAGTTAGATTTATAACAATGAAAGTAACAGGTTTAGAAATTGTCGTTCAATTGATCATGTAAGCATAATATGGCTAATAATATGAGTTAGATTGATAATAATAAGAGTAACAAGTATAGCAATTGTCGTTCTATCGATAATATAAGCATAATATGGCTAATAATATGAGCTAAATTGATAATAATGAGAGTAACAAGTATAGTAATTGTCGTTCAATCGATCATATAAGCATAATATGGCTAATAATATGAGTTAGATTGATAATAATAAGAGTAATGAGTATAGTAATTGTCGTCCTATCGATCATATCCACATAATATGGCCAATAATATGAGTTAGATTGATATTAATAAGAGTAATAAGTACAGTAATCTTCGTTCAATCGATCATATAAGCATAATATGGCTAATAATATGAGTTAGATTGATAATAGTAAGAGTAATAAGTATAGTAATTGTCATTCTATCGATCATATAAGCATAATATGGCTAATAATATGCGTTAGATTGATAATAATTAAAGTAACAGGTTTAGAAATTGTCGTTCAATCGGTCATATAAGCATAATATGGCTAATAATATGAGTTAGATTGATAATAATAAGAGTAACAAGTATAGTAATTGTCGTTCTATCGATAATATAAGCATAATATGGCTAATAATATGAGTTAGATTGGTAATAATAAGAGTAGTAAGTACAGTAATCCTCGTTTAATCGATCATATAAGCATAATATGGCCAATAATATGAGTTAGATTGATAATAGTAAGAGTAACAAGTAAAGTAATTGTCGTTCTATCGATAGTATAAGCATAATATGGCTAATAATATGAGTTAGATTGGTAATAATAAGAGTAATGAGTACAGTAATTGTCGTTCTATCGATCATATAAGCATAATATGGCTAATAATATGAGTTAGATTGGTAATAATAAGAGTAATAAGTACGGTAATCATCGTTCAATCGATCATATAAGCATAATATGGCCAATAATATGAGTTAGATTGATAATAGTAAGAGTAACAAGTAAACTAATTGTCGATCAATCGATCATATAAGCATAATATGGCTAATAATATGAGTTAGATTGATAATAGTAAGAGTAATAAGTATAGAAATTGTCGTTCAATCGATCATATAAGCATAATATGGCTAATAATATGAGTTAGATTGATAATAATAAGAGTAACAAGTATAGTAATTGTCGTTCAATCGATCATATAAGCATAATATGGCTAATAATATGAGTTAGATTGATAATAATAAGAGTAATAAGTACAGTAATCTTCGTTCAATCGATCATATAAGCATAATATGGCTAATAATATGAGTTAGATTGATAATAGTAAGAGTAACAAGTATAGTAATTGTCGTTCAATCGATCATATAAGCATAATATGGCGAATGATATGAGTTAGATTGATAATAATATGAGTAACAAGCACAGTATATGTCGTTCTATCGATAATATAAGCATAATATGGCTAATAATATGAGTTAGATTGGTAATAATAAGTGTAATAAGTACAGTAATCTTCGTTCAATCGATCATATAAGCATAATATGGCTAATAATATGAGTTAGCTTGCCAATAGTAAGAGCAATAAGTATAGCAATTGTCTTTCTATCGATCATATAAGCATAATATGGCTAATAATATGAGTTAGATTGATAACAGCAAGAGTAATAAGTATAGTAATTGTCGTTCTATCGATCATATCTGCATAATATGGTTAATAATATGAGTTAGATTGATAATAATAAGAGTAATGAGTATAGTACTTGTCGTCCTATCGATCATATCCACATAATATGGCCAATAATATGAGTTAGATTGACATTAATAAGAGTAATAAGTATAGTAATTGTCGTTCTATCGATCATATAAACATAATATGGGTAATAATATGAGTTAGATTGATAATAATAAGAGTAATAAGTATAGTAATTGTTGTTCTATCGATCATATAAGCTTAATATGGCTAATAATATGAGTTAGATTGATAATAATAAGAGTAATGGGTATAGTAATTGTCGTCCTATCGATCATATCCACATAATATGGCCAATAATATGAGTTAGATTGATATTAATAAGAGTAAGAAGTATAGTAATTGTCGTTCTATCGATAGTATAAGCATAATATGGCTAATAATATGAGTTAGATTGATAATAATGAAAGTAACAGGTTTAGAAATTGTCGTTCAATCGATCATATAAGCATAATATGGCTAGTAATATGAGTTAGATTGATAATAATAAGAATAATAAGTATAGTAATTGTCGTTCTATCGATCATATAAGCATAATATGGCTAATAATATGTGTTAGATTGATAATAATGAGAGTAACAAGTATAGGAATTGTCGCTCAATCGATCATATAAGCATAATATGGCTAGTAACATGAGTTAGATTGATAATAATAAGAGTAACAAGTATAGTAATTGTCGTTCTATCGTTAATATAAACATAATATGGCTAATAATATGTGTTAGATTGGTAATAATAAGAGTAATAAGAACAGTAACCTTCGTTCAATCGATCATATAAGCATATTATGGCTAATAATATGAGTTAGATTGATAATAATGAGAGTAACAAGTATAGAAATTGTCGTTCAATCGATCATATAAGCATAATATGGCTAATAATATGAGTTAGATTGATAATAATAAGAGTAACAAGTATAGTAATTGTCGTTCAATCGATCATATAAGCATAATATGGCTAATAATATGAGTTAGATTGATAATAATAAGAGTAATGAGTACAGTAATCTTCGTTCAATCGATCATATAAGCATAATATGGCTAATAATATGAGTTAGCTTGACAATAGTAAGAGCAATAAGTATAGTAATTGTCATTCTATCGATCATATAAGCATAATATGGCTAATAATATGAGTTAGATTGATAATAATGAGAGTAACAGGTTTAGAAATTGTCGTTCAATCGATCATACAAGCATAATATGGCTAATAATATGAGTTAGATTGATAATAATAAGAGTAACAGCTATAGTAATTGTCGTTCTATCGATAATATAAGCATAATATGGCTAATAATATGAGTTAGATTGATAACAATGAGAGTAACAGGATTAGAAATTGTCGTTCAATCGATCATATAAGCATAATATGGCTAATAATATGAGTTAGATTGATAATAGTAAGAGTAACAAGTATAGTAATTGTCGTTCAATCGATCATATAAGAATAATATGGCTAATAATATGAGTTAGATTGATAATAATAAGAGTAATAAGTATAGTAATTGTCGTTCTATCGATCATATAAGCATAATATGGCTAATAATATGTGTTAGATTGATAATAATGAGAGTAACAAGTATAGGAATTGTCGCTCAATCGATCATATAAGCATAATATGGCTAGTAATATGAGTTAGATTGATAATAATAAGAGTAACAAGTACAGTAATTGTCGTTCTATCGATAATTTAAGCATCATATGGCTAATAATATGAGTTAGATTGATAATAATAAGAGTGACAGGTATAGTAATCCTCGCTCAATCGATCATATAAGCATAATATGGCCAATAATATGAGTTAGATTGATAATAGTAAGAGTAACAAGTAAAGTAATTGTCGTTCTATCGATAGTATAAGCATAATATGGCTAATAATATGAGTTAGATTTATAACAATGAAAGTAACAGGTTTAGAAATTGTCGTTCAATTGATCATGTAAGCATAATATGGCTAATAATATGAGTTAGATTGATAATAATAAGAGTAACAAGTATAGCAATTGTCGTTCTATCGATAATATAAGCATAATATGGCTAATAATATGAGCTAAATTGATAATAATGAGAGTAACAAGTATAGTAATTGTCGTTCAATCGATCATATAAGCATAATATGGCTAATAATATGAGTTAGATTGATAATAATAAGAGTAATGAGTATAGTAATTGTCGTCCTATCGATCATATCCACATAATATGGCCAATAATATGAGTTAGATTGATATTAATAAGAGTAATAAGTACAGTAATCTTCGTTCAATCGATCATATAAGCATAATATGGCTAATAATATGAGTTAGATTGATAATAGTAAGAGTAATAAGTATAGTAATTGTCATTCTATCGATCATATAAGCATAATATGGCTAATAATATGCGTTAGATTGATAATAATTAAAGTAACAGGTTTAGAAATTGTCGTTCAATCGGTCATATAAGCATAATATGGCTAATAATATGAGTTAGATTGATAATAATAAGAGTAACAAGTATAGTAATTGTCGTTCTATCGATAATATAAGCATAATATGGCTAATAATATGAGTTAGATTGGTAATAATAAGAGTAGTAAGTACAGTAATCCTCGTTTAATCGATCATATAAGCATAATATGGCCAATAATATGAGTTAGATTGATAATAGTAAGAGTAACAAGTAAAGTAATTGTCGTTCTATCGATAGTATAAGCATAATATGGCTAATAATATGAGTTAGATTGGTAATAATAAGAGTAATGAGTACAGTAATTGTCGTTCTATCGATCATATAAGCATAATATGGCTAATAATATGAGTTAGATTGGTAATAATAAGAGTAATAAGTACGGTAATCATCGTTCAATCGATCATATAAGCATAATATGGCCAATAATATGAGTTAGATTGATAATAATAAGAGTAACAGCTATAGTAATTGTCGTTCTATCGATAATATAAGCATAATATGGCTAATAATATGAGTTAGATTGATAACAATGAGAGTAACAGGATTAGAAATTGTCGTTCAATCGATCATATAAGCATAATATGGCTAATAATATGAGTTAGATTGATAATAGTAAGAGTAACAAGTATAGTAATTGTCGTTCAATCGATCATATAAGAATAATATGGCTAATAATATGAGTTAGATTGATAATAATAAGAGTAATAAGTATAGTAATTGTCGTTCTATCGATCATATAAGCATAATATGGCTAATAATATGTGTTAGATTGATAATAATGAGAGTAACAAGTATAGGAATTGTCGCTCAATCGATCATATAAGCATAATATGGCTAGTAATATGAGTTAGATTGATAATAATAAGAGTAACAAGTACAGTAATTGTCGTTCTATCGATAATTTAAGCATCATATGGCTAATAATATGAGTTAGATTGATAATAATAAGAGTGACAGGTATAGTAATCCTCGCTCAATCGATCATATAAGCATAATATGGCCAATAATATGAGTTAGATTGATAATAGTAAGAGTAACAAGTAAAGTAATTGTCGTTCTATCGATAGTATAAGCATAATATGGCTAATAATATGAGTTAGATTTATAACAATGAAAGTAACAGGTTTAGAAATTGTCGTTCAATTGATCATGTAAGCATAATATGGCTAATAATATGAGTTAGATTGATAATAATAAGAGTAACAAGTATAGCAATTGTCGTTCTATCGATAATATAAGCATAATATGGCTAATAATATGAGCTAAATTGATAATAATGAGAGTAACAAGTATAGTAATTGTCGTTCAATCGATCATATAAGCATAATATGGCTAATAATATGAGTTAGATTGATAATAATAAGAGTAATGAGTATAGTAATTGTCGTCCTATCGATCATATCCACATAATATGGCCAATAATATGAGTTAGATTGATATTAATAAGAGTAATAAGTACAGTAATCTTCGTTCAATCGATCATATAAGCATAATATGGCTAATAATATGAGTTAGATTGATAATAGTAAGAGTAATAAGTATAGTAATTGTCATTCTATCGATCATATAAGCATAATATGGCTAATAATATGCGTTAGATTGATAATAATTAAAGTAACAGGTTTAGAAATTGTCGTTCAATCGGTCATATAAGCATAATATGGCTAATAATATGAGTTAGATTGATAATAATAAGAGTAACAAGTATAGTAATTGTCGTGTTATCGATAATATAAGCATAATATGGCTAATAATATGAGTTAGATTGGTAATAATAAGAGTAGTAAGTACAGTAATCCTCGTTTAATCGATCATATAAGCATAATATGGCCAATAATATGAGTTAGATTGATAATAGTAAGAGTAACAAGTAAAGTAATTGTCGTTCTATCGATAGTATAAGCATAATATGGCTAATAATATGAGTTAGATTGGTAATAATAAGAGTAATGAGTACAGTAATTGTCGTTCTATCGATCATATAAGCATAATATGGCTAATAATATGAGTTAGATTGGTAATAATAAGAGTAATAAGTACGGTAATCATCGTTCAATCGATCATATAAGCATAATATGGCCAATAATATGAGTTAGATTGATAATAGTAAGAGTAACAAGTAAACTAATTGTCGATCAATCGATCATATAAGCATAATATGGCTAATAATATGAGTTAGATTGATAATAGTAAGAGTAATAAGTATAGAAATTGTCGTTCAATCGATCATATAAGCATAATATGGCTAATAATATGAGTTAGATTGATAATAATAAGAGTAACAAGTATAGTAATTGTCGTTCAATCGATCATATAAGCATAATATGGCTAATAATATGAGTTAGATTGATAATAATAAGAGTAATAAGTACAGTAATCTTCGTTCAATCGATCATATAAGCATAATATGGCTAATAATATGAGTTAGATTGATAATAGTAAGAGTAACAAGTATAGTAATTGTCGTTCAATCGATCATATAAGCATAATATGGCGAATGATATGAGTTAGATTGATAATAATATGAGTAACAAGCACAGTATATGTCGTTCTATCGATAATATAAGCATAATATGGCTAATAATATGAGTTAGATTGGTAATAATAAGTGTAATAAGTACAGTAATCTTCGTTCAATCGATCATATAAGCATAATATGGCTAATAATATGAGTTAGCTTGCCAATAGTAAGAGCAATAAGTATAGCAATTGTCTTTCTATCGATCATATAAGCATAATATGGCTAATAATATGAGTTAGATTGATAACAGCAAGAGTAATAAGTATAGTAATTGTCGTTCTATCGATCATATCTGCATAATATGGTTAATAATATGAGTTAGATTGATAATAATAAGAGTAATGAGTATAGTACTTGTCGTCCTATCGATCATATCCACATAATATGGCCAATAATATGAGTTAGATTGACATTAATAAGAGTAATAAGTATAGTAATTGTCGTTCTATCGATCATATAAACATAATATGGGTAATAATATGAGTTAGATTGATAATAATAAGAGTAATAAGTATAGTAATTGTTGTTCTATCGATCATATAAGCTTAATATGGCTAATAATATGAGTTAGATTGATAATAATAAGAGTAATGGGTATAGTAATTGTCGTCCTATCGATCATATCCACATAATATGGCCAATATTATGAGTTAGATTGATAATAATAAGAGTAACAAGTATAGTAATTGTCGTTCTATCGATAGTATAAGCATAATATGGCTAATAATATGAGTTAGATTGATAATAATAAGAGTAACAAGTATAGTAATTGTCATTCTATCGATAATATAAGCATAATATGGCTAATAATATGAGTTAGATTGGTAATAATAAGAGTAATAAGTACAGTAATCCTCGTTCAATCGATCATATAAGCATAATATGGCCAATAAAATGAGTTAGATTGATAATAGTAAGAGTAACAAGTAAACTAATTGTCGTTCTATCGATAGTATAAGCATAATATGGCTAATAATATGAGTTAGATTGATAATAATAAGAGTAATGAGTATAGTAATTGTCGTTCTATCGATCATATAAGCATAATATGGCTAATAATATGAGTTAGATTGATAATAATGAGAGTAACAAGTATAGAAATTGTCGTTCAATCGATCATATAAGCATAATATGGCTAATAATATGAGTTAGATTGATAATAATAAGAGTAACAAGTATAGTAATTGTCGTTCTATCGATAATATAAGCATAATATGGCTAATAATATGAGTTAGATTGATATTAATAAGAGTAATAAGTATAGTAATTGTCGTTCTATCGATCATATAAGCATAATATGGCTAATAATATGAGTTAGATTGATAATAATAAGAGTAATAAGTATAGTAATTGTCGTTCAATCGATCATATAAGCATAATATGGCTAATAATATGAGTTAGATTGATAATAATAAGAGTAATAAGTACAGTAATCTTCGTTCAATCGATCATATAAGCGTAATATGGCTAATTGTATGAGTTAGATTGATAACAATAAGAGTAACAAGTATAGCAATTGTCGTTCTATCGATCATATAAGCATAATATGGCTAATAATATGAGTTAGATTGATAAAAGTAAGAGTAACAAGTATAGAAATTGTCGTTCAATCGATCATATAAGCATAATATGGCTAATAATATGAGTTAGATTGATAATAATAAGAGTAACAAGTATAGTAATTGTCGTTCTATCGATAATATATGCATAATATGGCTAATAATATGAGTTAGATTGGTAATAATAAGAGTAATAAGTACAGTAATCTTCGTTCAATCGATCATATAAGCATATTATGGCTAATAATATGAGTTAGATTGATAATAATGAGAGTAACAAGTATAGAAATTGTCGTTCAATCGATCATATAAGCATAATATGGCTAATAATATGAGTTAGATTGATAATAATAAGAGTAACAAGTATAGTAATCCTCGTTCAATCGATCATATAGCATAATATGGCCAATAATATGAGTTAGACTGATAATAGTAAGAGTAACAAGTAAACTAATTGTCGTTCTATCGATAGTATAAGCATAATATGGCTAATAATATGAGTTAGATTGATAATAATAAGAGTAATGAGTATAGTAATTGTCGTTCTATCGATCATATAAGCATAATATGGCTAATAATATGAGTTAGATTGATAATAATGAGAGTAACAAGTATAGAAATTGTCGTTCAATCGATCATATAAGCATAATATGGCTAATAATATGAGTTAGATTGACATTAATAAGAGTAATAAGTATAGTAATTGTCGTTCTATCGATCATATAAACATAATATGGGTAATAATATGAGTTAGATTGATAATAATAAGAGTAATAAGTATAGTAACTGTTGTTCTATCGATCATATAAGCTTAATATGGCTAATAATATGAGTTAGATTGATAATAATAAGAGTAATGGGTATAGTAATTGTCGTCCTATCGATCATATCCACATAATATGGCCAATATTATGAGTTAGATTGATAATAATAAGAGTAACAAGTATAGTAATTGTCGTTCTATCGATAGTATAAGCATAATATGGCTAATAATATGAGTTAGATTGATAATAATAAGAGTAACAAGTATAGTAATTGTCATTCTATCGATAATATAAGCATAATATGGCTAATAATATGAGTTAGATTGGTAATAATAAGAGTAATAAGTACAGTAATCCTCGTTCAATCGATCATATAAGCATAATATGGCCAATAAAATGAGTTAGATTGATAATAGTAAGAGTAACAAGTAAACTAATTGTCGTTCTATCGATAGTATAAGCATAATATGGCTAATAATATGAGTTAGATTGATAATAATAAGAGTAATGAGTATAGTAATTGTCGTTCTATCGATCATATAAGCATAATATGGCTAATAAGATGAGTTAGATTGATAATAATGAGAGTAACAAGTATAGAAATTGTCGTTCAATCGATCATATAAGCATAATATGGCTAATAATATGAGTTAGATTGATAATAATAAGAGTAACAAGTATAGTAATTGTCGTTCTATCGATAATATAAGCATAATATGGCTAATAATATGAGTTAGATTGATATTAATAAGAGTAATAAGTATAGTAATTGTCGTTCTATCGATCATATAAGCATAATATGGCTAATAATATGAGTTAGATTGATAATAATAAGAGTAATAAGTATAGTAATTGTCGTTCAATCGATCATATAAGCATAATATGGCTAATAATATGAGTTAGATTGATAATAATAAGAGTAATAAGTACAGTAATCTTCGTTCAATCGATCATATAAGCGTAATATGGCTAATTGTATGAGTTAGATTGATAACAATAAGAGTAACAAGTATAGCAATTGTCGTTCTATCGATCATATAAGCATAATATGGCTAATAATATGAGTTAGATTGATAAAAGTAAGAGTAACAAGTATAGAAATTGTCGTTCAATCGATCATATAAGCATAATATGGCTAATAATATGAGTTAGATTGATAATAATAAGAGTAACAAGTATAGTAATTGTCGTTCTATCGATAATATATGCATAATATGGCTAATAATATGAGTTAGATTGGTAATAATAAGAGTAATAAGTACAGTAATCTTCGTTCAATCGATCATATAAGCATATTATGGCTAATAATATGAGTTAGATTGATAATAATGAGAGTAACAAGTATAGAAATTGTCGTTCAATCGATCATATAAGCATAATATGGCTAATAATATGAGTTAGATTGATAATAATAAGAGTAACAAGTATAGTAATCCTCGTTCAATCGATCATATAGCATAATATGGCCAATAATATGAGTTAGACTGATAATAGTAAGAGTAACAAGTAAACTAATTGTCGTTCTATCGATAGTATAAGCATAATATGGCTAATAATATGAGTTAGATTGATAATAATAAGAGTAATGAGTATAGTAATTGTCGTTCTATCGATCATATAAGCATAATATGGCTAATAATATGAGTTAGATTGATAATAATGAGAGTAACAAGTATAGAAATTGTCGTTCAATCGATCATATAAGCATAATATGGCTAATAATATGAGTTAGATTGATAATAATAAGAGTAACAAGTATAGTAATTGTCGTTCTATCGATAATATAAGCATAATATGGCTAATAATATGAGTTAGATTGGTAATAATAAGAGTAATAAGTACAGTAATCTTCGTTCAATCGATCATATAAGCATATTATGGCTAATAATATGAGTTAGATTGATAATAATGAGAGTAACAAGTATAGAAATTGTCGTTCAATCGATCATATAAGCATAATATGGCTAATAATATGAGTTAGATTGATAATAATAAGAGTAACAAGTATAGTAATTGTCGTTCTATCGATAATATAAGCATAATATGGCTAATAATATGAGTTAGATTGATATTAATAAGAGTAATAAGTATAGTAATTGTCGTTCTATCGATCATATAAGCATAATATGGCTAATAATATGAGTTAGATTGATAATAATAAGAGTAATAAGTATAGTAATTGTCGTTCAATCGATCATATAAGCATAATATGGCTAATAATATGAGTTAGATTGATAATAATAAGAGTAATAAGTACAGTAATCTTCGTTCAATCGATCATATAAGCGTAATATGGCTAATTGTATGAGTTAGATTGATAACAATAAGAGTAACAAGTATAGCAATTGTCGTTCTATCGATCATATAAGCATAATATGGCTAATAATATGAGTTAGATTGATAAAAGTAAGAGTAACAAGTATAGAAATTGTCGTTCAATCGATCATATAAGCATAATATGGCTAATAATATGAGTTAGATTGATAATAATAAGAGTAACAAGTATAGTAATTGTCGTTCTATCGATAATATAAGCATAATATGGCTAATAATATGAGTTAGATTGGTAATAATAAGAGTAATAAGTACAGTAATCTTCGTTCAATCGATCATATAAGCATATTATGGCTAATAATATGAGTTAGATTGATAATAATGAGAGTAACAAGTATAGAAATTGTCGTTCAATCGATCATATAAGCATAATATGGCTAATAATATGAGTTAGATTGATAATAATAAGAGTAACAAGTATAGTAATTGTCGTTCTATCGATAATATAAGCATAATATGGCTAATAATATGAGTTAGATTGATAATAATAAGAGTAATAAGTATAGTAATTGTCGTTCAATCGATCATATAAGCATAATATGGCTAATAATATGAGTTAGATTGATAATAATAAGAGTAATAAGTACAGTAATCTTCGTTCAATCGATCATATAAGCGTAATATGGCTAATTGTATGAGTTAGATTGATAACAATAAGAGTAACAAGTATAGCAATTGTCGTTCTATCGATCATATAAGCATAATATGGCTAATAATATGAGTTAGATTGATAAAAGTGAGAGTAACAAGTATAGAAATTGTCGTTCAATCGATCATATAAGCATAATATGGCTAATAATATGAGTTAGATTGATAATAATAAGAGTAACAAGTATAGTAATTGTCGTTCTATCGATAATATATGCATAATATGGCTAATAATATGAGTTAGATTGGTAATAATAAGAGTAATAAGTACAGTAATCTTCGTTCAATCGATCATATAAGCATATTATGGCTAATAATATGAGTTAGATTGATAATAATGAGAGTAACAAGTATAGAAATTGTCGTTCAATCGATCATATAAGCATAATATGGCTAATAATATGAGTTAGATTGATAATAATAAGAGTAACAAGTATAGTAATCCTCGTTCAATCGATCATATAGCATAATATGGCCAATAATATGAGTTAGACTGATAATAGTAAGAGTAACAAGTAAACTAATTGTCGTTCTATCGATAGTATAAGCATTATAGGCTAATAATATGAGTTAGATTGATAATAATAAGAGTAATGAGTATAGTAATTGTCGTTCTATCGATCATATAAGCATAATATGGCTAATAATATGAGTTAGATTGATAATAAGGAGGGTAACAAGTATAGAAATTGTCGTTCAATCGATCATATAAGCATAATATGGCTAATAATATGAGTTAGATTGATAATAATAAGAGTAACAAGTATAGTAATTGTCGTTCTATCGATAATATAAGCATAATATGGCTAATAATATGAGTTAGATTGATATTAATAAGAGTAATAAGTATAGTAATTGTCGTTCTATCGATCATATAAGCATAATATGGCTAATAATATGAGTTAGATTGATAATAATAAGAGTAATAAGTATAGTAATTGTCGTTCAATCGATCATATAAGCATAATATGGCTAATAATATGAGTTAGATTGATAATAATAAGAGTAATAAGTACAGTAATCTTCGTTCAATCGATCATATAAGCGTAATATGGCTAATTGTATGAGTTAGATTGATAACAATAAGAGTAACAAGTATAGCAATTGTCGTTCTATCGATCATATAAGCATAATATGGCTAATAATATGAGTTAGATTGATAAAAGTAAGAGTAACAAGTATAGAAATTGTCGTTCAATCGATCATAAGATAATATGGCTAATAATATGAGTTAGATTGATAATAATAAGAGTAACAAGTATAGTAATTGTCGTTCTATCGATAATATATGCATAATATGGCTAATAATATGAGTTAGATTGGTAATAATAAGAGTAATAAGTACAGTAATCTTCGTTCAATCGATCATATAAGCATATTATGGCTAATAATATGAGTTAGATTGATAATAATGAGAGTAACAAGTATAGAAATTGTCGTTCAATCGATCATATAAGCATAATATGGCTAATAATATGAGTTAGATTGATAATAATAAGAGTAACAAGTATAGTAATCCTCGTTCAATCGATCATATAGCATAATATGGCCAATAATATGAGTTAGACTGATAATAGTAAGAGTAACGTAACAAGTAAACTAATTGTCGTTCTATCGATAGTATAAGCATAATATGGCTAATAATATGAGTTAGATTGATAATAATAAGAGTAATGAGTATAGTAATTGTCGTTCTATCGATCATATAAGCATAATATGGCTAATAATATGAGTTAGATTGATAATAATGAGAGTAACAAGTATAGAAATTGTCGTTCAATCGATCATATAAGCATAATATGGCTAATAATATGAGTTAGATTGACATTAATAAGAGTAATAAGTATAGTAATTGTCGTTCTATCGATCATATAAACATAATATGGGTAATAATATGAGTTAGATTGATAATAATAAGAGTAATAAGTATAGTAACTGTTGTTCTATCGATCATATAAGCTTAATATGGCTAATAATATGAGTTAGATTGATAATAATAAGAGTAATGGGTATAGTAATTGTCGTCCTATCGATCATATCCACATAATATGGCCAATATTATGAGTTAGATTGATAATAATAAGAGTAACAAGTATAGTAATTGTCGTTCTATCGATAGTATAAGCATAATATGGCTAATAATATGAGTTAGATTGATAATAATAAGAGTAACAAGTATAGTAATTGTCATTCTATCGATAATATAAGCATAATATGGCTAATAATATGAGTTAGATTGGTAATAATAAGAGTAATAAGTACAGTAATCCTCGTTCAATCGATCATATAAGCATAATATGGCCAATAAAATGAGTTAGATTGATAATAGTAAGAGTAACAAGTAAACTAATTGTCGTTCTATCGATAGTATAAGCATAATATGGCTAATAATATGAGTTAGATTGATAATAATAAGAGTAATGAGTATAGTAATTGTCGTTCTATCGATCATATAAGCATAATATGGCTAATAAGATGAGTTAGATTGATAATAATGAGAGTAACAAGTATAGAAATTGTCGTTCAATCGATCATATAAGCATAATATGGCTAATAATATGAGTTAGATTGATAATAATAAGAGTAACAAGTATAGTAATTGTCGTTCTATCGATAATATAAGCATAATATGGCTAATAATATGAGTTAGATTGATATTAATAAGAGTAATAAGTATAGTAATTGTCGTTCTATCGATCATATAAGCATAATATGGCTAATAATATGAGTTAGATTGATAATAATAAGAGTAATAAGTATAGTAATTGTCGTTCAATCGATCATATAAGCATAATATGGCTAATAATATGAGTTAGATTGATAATAATAAGAGTAACAAGTATAGTAATCCTCGTTCAATCGATCATATAGCATAATATGGCCAATAATATGAGTTAGACTGATAATAGTAAGAGTAACAAGTAAACTAATTGTCGTTCTATCGATAGTATAAGCATAATATGGCTAATAATATGAGTTAGATTGATAATAATAAGAGTAATGAGTATAGTAATTGTCGTTCTATCGATCATATAAGCATAATATGGCTAATAATATGAGTTAGATTGATAATAATGAGAGTAACAAGTATAGAAATTGTCGTTCAATCGATCATATAAGCATAATATGGCTAATAATATGAGTTAGATTGATAATAATAAGAGTAACAAGTATAGTAATTGTCGTTCTATCGATAATATAAGCATAATATGGCTAATAATATGAGTTAGATTGGTAATAATAAGAGTAATAAGTACAGTAATCTTCGTTCAATCGATCATATAAGCATATTATGGCTAATAATATGAGTTAGATTGATAATAATGAGAGTAACAAGTATAGAAATTGTCGTTCAATCGATCATATAAGCATAATATGGCTAATAATATGAGTTAGATTGATAATAATAAGAGTAACAAGTATAGTAATTGTCGTTCTATCGATAATATAAGCATAATATGGCTAATAATATGAGTTAGATTGATATTAATAAGAGTAATAAGTATAGTAATTGTCGTTCTATCGATCATATAAGCATAATATGGCTAATAATATGAGTTAGATTGATAATAATAAGAGTAATAAGTATAGTAATTGTCGTTCAATCGATCATATAAGCATAATATGGCTAATAATATGAGTTAGATTGATAATAATAAGAGTAATAAGTACAGTAATCTTCGTTCAATCGATCATATAAGCGTAATATGGCTAATTGTATGAGTTAGATTGATAACAATAAGAGTAACAAGTATAGCAATTGTCGTTCTATCGATCATATAAGCATAATATGGCTAATAATATGAGTTAGATTGATAAAAGTAAGAGTAACAAGTATAGAAATTGTCGTTCAATCGATCATATAAGCATAATATGGCTAATAATATGAGTTAGATTGATAATAATAAGAGTAACAAGTATAGTAATTGTCGTTCTATCGATAATATATGCATAATATGGCTAATAATATGAGTTAGATTGGTAATAATAAGAGTAATAAGTGCAGTAATCTTCGTTCAATCGATCATATAAGCATATTATGGCTAATAATATGAGTTAGATTGATAATAATGAGAGTAACAAGTATAGAAATTGTCGTTCAATCGATCATATAAGCATAATATGGCTAATAATATGAGTTAGATTGATAATAATAAGAGTAACAAGTATAGTAATCCTCGTTCAATCGATCATATAGCATAATATGGCCAATAATATGAGTTAGATTGATAATAGTAAGAGTAACAAGTAAACTAATTGTCGTTCTATCGATAGTATAAGCATAATATGGCTAATAATATGAGTTAGATTGATAATAATAAGAGTAATGAGTATAGTAATTGTCGTTCTATCGATCATATAAGCATAATATGGCTAATAATATGAGTTAGATTGATAATAATGAGAGTAACAAGTATAGAAATTGTCGTTCAATCGATCATATAAGCATAATATGGCTAATAATATGAGTTAGATTGATAATAATAAGAGTAACAAGTATAGTAATTGTCGTTCTATCGATAATATAAGCATAATATGGCTAATAATATGAGTTAGATTGGTAATAATAAGAGTAATAAGTACAGTAATCTTCGTTCAATCGATCATATAAGCATATTATGGCTAATAATATGAGTTAGATTGATAATAATGAGAGTAACAAGTATAGTAATCCTCGTTCAATCGATCATATAAGCATAATATGGCCAATAATATGAGTTAGATTGATAATAGTAAGAGTAACAAGTAAACTAATTGTCGTTCTATCGATAGTATAAGCATAATATGGCTAATAATATGAGTTAGATTGATAATAATAAGAGTAATAAGTATAGAAATTGTCGTTCAATCGATCATATAAGCATAATATGTCTAATAATATGAGTTAGATTGATAATAATATGAGTAACAAGTATAGTAATCCTCGTTGAATCGATCATATAAGCATAATATGGCTAATAATATGAGTTAGATGGATAATAATAAGAGTAATGAGTATAGTAATTGTCGTCCTATCGATCATATCCACATAATATGGCCAATAATATGAGTTAGATTGATATTAATAAGAGTAAGAAGTATAGTAATTGTCGTTCTATCGATAGTATAAGCATAATATGGCTAATAATATGAGTTAGATTGATAATAATGAAAGTAACAGGTTTAGAAATTGTCGTTCAATCGATCATATAAGCATAATATGGCTAGTAATATGAGTTAGATTGATAATAATAAGAATAATAAGTATAGTAATTGTCGTTCTATCGATCATATAAGCATAATATGGCTAATAATATGTGTTAGATTGATAATAATGAGAGTAACAAGTATAGGAATTGTCGCTCAATCGATCATATAAGCATAATATGGCTAGTAATATGAGTTAGATTGATAATAATAAGAGTAACAAGTACAGTAATTGTCGTTCTATCGATAATTTAAGCATAATATGGCTAATAATATGAGTTAGATTGATAATAATAAGAGTAACAAGTATAGCAATTGTCGTTCTATCGATCATATAAGCATTATATGGCTAATAATATGAGTTAGATTGATAATAATGAAAGTACCAGGTTTAGAAATTGTCGTTCAATCGATCATATAAGCATAATATGGCTAATAATATGAGTTAGATTGATAATAATAAGAGTTACAAGTATAGTAATTGTCGTTCTATCGTTAATATAAGCATAATATGGCTAATAATATGTGTTAGATTGGTAATAATAAGAGTAATAAGAACAGTAACCTTCGTTCAATCGATCATATAAGCATATTATGGCTAATAATATGAGTTAGATTGATAATAATGAGAGTAACAAGTATAGAAATTGTCGTTCAATCGATCATATAAGCATAATATGGCTAATAATATGAGTTAGGTTGATAATAATAAGAGTAACAAGTATAGTAATTGTCGTTCAATCGATCATATAAGCATAATATGGCTAATAATATGAGTTAGATTGATAATAATAAGAGTAATAAGTACAGTAATCTTCGTTCAATCGATCATATAAGCATAATATGGCTAATAATATGAGTTAGCTTGACAATAGTAAGAGCAATAAGTATAGTAATTGTCATTCTATCGATCATATAAGCATAATATGGCTAATAATATGAGTTAGATTGATAATAATGAGAGTAACAGGTTTAGAAATTGTCGTTCAATCGATCATACAAGCATAATATGGCTAATAATATGAGTTAGATTGATAATAATAAGAGTAACAGGTATAGTAATTGTCGTTCTATCGATAATATAAGCATAATATGGCTAATAATATGAGTTAGATTGATAATAATGAGAGTAACAGGTTTAGAAATTGTCGTTCAATCGATCATATAAGCATAATATGGCTAATAATATGAGTTAGATTGATAATAGTAAGAGTAACAAGTATAGTAATTGTCGTTCAATCGATCATATAAGCATAATATGGCTAATAATATGAGTTAGATTGATAATAATAAGAGTAACAAGTATAGTAATCCTCGTTCAATCGATCATATAAGCATAATATGGCCAATAAAATGAGTTAGATTGATAATAATGAAAGTAACAGGTTTAGAAATTGTCGTTCAATCGATCATATAAGCATAATATGGCTAATAATATGAGTTAGATTGATAATAATAAGAGTAACAGGTATAGTAATTTTCGTTCTATCTATAATATTAGCATAATATGGCTAATAATACGAGTTGGATTGATAATAATGAGAGTAACAAGTATAGTAATTGTCGTTCAATCGATCATATGAGCATAATATGTCTAATAATATGAGTTAGATTGGTAAAAGAAAGAGTAATAAGTATAGTAATTGTCATTCTATCGGTCATATAAGCATAATATGGCTAATAATATGAGTTAGATTGATAATAGTAACAGTAATAAGTGTAGTAATTGTCGTTCAATCGATCATATAAGCATAATATGGCTAATAATATGAGTTAGATTGATAATAATAAGAGTAGTAAGTATAGTAATTGTTCTATCGATCATATAAGCATAATATGGCTAATAATATCTGTTAGATTGATAATAATGAGAGTAACAAGTATAGGAATTGTCGCTCAATCGATCATATAAGCATAATATGGCTAGTAATATGAGTTAGATTGATAATAATAAGAGTAACAAGTACAGTAATTGTCGTTCTATCGATAATTTAAGCATAATATGGCTAATAATATGAATTAGATTGGTCATAATAAGAGTAACAAGTATAGTAATTGTCGTTCTATCGATAATATAAGCATAATGTGGCTAATAATATGAGTTAGATTGGTAATAATAAGAGTAATAAGTACGGTAATCATCGTTCAATCGATCATATAAGCATAATATGGCCAATAATATGAGTTAGATTGATAATAGTAAGAGTAACAAGTAAACTAATTGTCGATCAATCGATCATATAAGCATAATATGGCTAATAATATGAGTTAGATTGATAATAGTAAGAGTAATAAGTACAGTAATCTTCGTTCAATCGATCATATAAGCATAATATGGCTAATAATATGAGTTAGATTGATAATAATAAGAGTAACAAGTATAGCAATTGTCGTTCTATCGATCATATAAGCATTATATGGCTAATAATATGAGTTAGATTGATAATAATGAGAGTAGCAAGTATAGTAATTGTCGTTCAATCGATCATATAAGCATAATATGGCTAATAATATGAGTTAGATTGATAATAGTAACAGTAATAAGTGTAGTAATTGTCGTTCAATCGATCATATAAGAATAATATGGCTAATAATATGAGTTAGATTGATAATAATAAGAGTAATAAGTATAGTAATTGTCGTTCTATCGATCATATAAGCATAATATGGCTAATAATATGTGTTAGATTGATAATAATGAGAGTAACAAGTATCGGAATTGTCGCTCAATCGATCATATAAGCATAATATGGCTAGTAATATGAGTTAGATTGATAATAATAAGAGTAACAAGTACAGTAATTGTCGTTCTATCGATAATTTAAGCATCATATGGCTAATAATATGAGTTAGATTGATAATAATAAGAGTGACAGGTATAGTAATCCTCGTTCAATCGATCATATAAGCATAATATGGCCAATAATATGAGTTAGATTGATAATAGTAAGAGTAACAAGTAAAGTAATTGTCGTTCTATCGATAGTATAAGCATAATATGGCTAATAATATGAGTTAGATTGATAATAGTAAGAGTAACAAGTAAACTAATTGTCGATCAATCGATCATATAAGCATAATATGGCTAATAATATGAGTTAGATTGATAATAGTAAGAGTAATAAGTACAGTAATCTTCGTTCAATCGATCATATAAGCATAATATGGCTAATAATATGAGTTAGATTGATAATAATAAGAGTAACAAGTATAGCAATTGTCGTTCTATCGATAATATAAGCATAATATGGCTAATAATACGAGTTGGATTGATAATAATGAGAGTAACAAGTGTAGTAATTGTCGTTCAATCGATCATATGAGCATAATATGTCTAATAATATGAGTTAGATTGGTAAAAGTAAGAGTAATAAGTATAGTAATTGTCATTCTATCGATCATATAAGCATAATATGGCCAATAATATGAGTTAGATTGATAATAGTAACAGGAATAAGTGTAGTAATTGTCGTTCAATCGATCATATAAGCATAATATGGCTAATAATATGAGTTAGATTGATAATAATAAGAGTAATAAGTATAGTAATTGTCGCTCTATCGATCATATAAGCATAATATGGCTAATAATATGTGTTAGATTGATAATAATGAGAGTAACAAGTATAGGAATTGTCGCTCAATCGATCATATAAGCATAATATGGCTAATAATATGAGTTAGATTGATAATAATAAGAGTAACAAGTATAGTAATTGTCGTTCTATCGATAATTTAAGCTTAATATGGCTAATAATATGAGTTAGATTGATAATAATGAGAGTAACAAGTATAGTAATTGTCGTTCAATCGATCATATAAGCATAATATGGCTAATAATATGAGTTAGATTGATAATAATAAGAGTAATAAGTACAGTAATCTTCGTTCAATCGATCATATAAGCATAATATGGCTAATACTATGAGTTAGATTGATAATAGTAAGAGTAACAAGTATAGTAATTGTCGTTCAATCGATCATATAAGCATAATATGGCGAATGATATGAGTTAGATTGATAATAATATGAGTAACAAGCATAGTATATGTCGTTCTATCGATAATATAAGCATAATATGGCTAATAATATGAGTTAGATTGGTAATAATAAGTGTAATAAGTACAGTAATCTTCGTTCAATCGATCATATAAGCATAATATGGCTAATAATATGAGTTAGCTTGACAATAGTAAGAGCAATAAGTATAGCAATTGTCTTTCTATCGATCATATAAGCATAATATGGCTAATAATATGAGTTAGATTGATAACAGCAAGAGTAATAAGTATAGTAATTGTCGTTCTATCGATCATATCTGCATAATATGGTTAATAATATGAGTTAGATTGATAATAATAAGAGTAATGAGTATAGTACTTGTCGTCCTATCGATCATATCCACATAATATGGCCAATAATATGAGTTAGATTGACATTAATAAGAGTAATAAGTATAGTAATTGTCGTTCTATCGATCATATAAACATAATATGGGTAATAATATGAGTTAGATTGATAATAATAAGAGTAATAAGTATAGTAATTGTTGTTCTATCGATCATATAAGCTTAATATGGCTAATAATATGAGTTAGATTGATAATAATAAGAGTAATGGGTATAGTAATTGTCGTCCTATCGATCATATCCACATAATATGGCCAATATTATGAGTTAGATTGATAATAATAAGAGTAACAAGTATAGTAATTGTCGTTCTATCGATAGTATAAGCATAATATGGCTAATAATATGAGTTAGATTGATAATAATAAGAGTAACAAGTATAGTAATTGTCATTCTATCGATAATATAAGCATAATATGGCTAATAATATGAGTTAGATTGGTAATAATAAGAGTAATGAGTATAGTAATTGTCGTTCAATCGATCATATAAGCATAATATGGCTAATAATATGAGTTAGATTGATAATAATAAGAGTAATGAGTACAGTAATCTTCGTTCAATCGATCATATAAGCATAATATGGCTAATAATATGAGTTAGCTTGACAATAGTAAGAGCAATAAGTATAGTAATTGTCATTCTATCGATCATATAAGCATAATATGGCTAATAATATGAGTTAGATTGATAATAATGAGAGTAACAGGTTTAGAAATTGTCGTTCAATCGATCATACAAGCATAATATGGCTAATAATATGAGTTAGATTGATAATAATAAGAGTAACAGCTATAGTAATTGTCGTTCTATCGATAATATAAGCATAATATGGCTAATAATATGAGTTAGATTGATAACAATGAGAGTAACAGGATTAGAAATTGTCGTTCAATCGATCATATAAGCATAATATGGCTAATAATATGAGTTAGATTGATAATAGTAAGAGTAACAAGTATAGTAATTGTCGTTCAATCGATCATATAAGAATAATATGGCTAATAATATGAGTTAGATTGATAATAATAAGAGTAATAAGTATAGTAATTGTCGTTCTATCGATCATATAAGCATAATATGGCTAATAATATGTGTTAGATTGATAATAATGAGAGTAACAAGTATAGGAATTGTCGCTCAATCGATCATATAAGCATAATATGGCTAGTAATATGAGTTAGATTGATAATAATAAGAGTAACAAGTACAGTAATTGTCGTTCTATCGATAATTTAAGCATCATATGGCTCATAATATGAGTTAGATTGATAATAATAAGAGTGACAGGTATAGTAATCCTCGTTCAATCGATCATATAAGCATAATATGGCCAATAATATGAGTTAGATTGATAATAGTAAGAGTAACAAGTAAAGTAATTGTCGTTCTATCGATAGTATAAGCATAATATGGCTAATAATATGAGTTAGATTTATAACAATGAAAGTAACAGGTTTAGAAATTGTCGTTCAATTGATCATGTAAGCATAATATGGCTAATAATATGAGTTAGATTGATAATAATAAGAGTAACAAGTATAGCAATTGTCGTTCTATCGATAATATAAGCATAATATGGCTAATAATATGAGCTAGATTGATAATAATGAGAGTAACAAGTATAGTAATTGTCGTTCAATCGATCATATAAGCATAATATGGCTAATAATATGAGTTAGATTGATAATAATAAGAGTAATGAGTATAGTAATTGTCGTCCTATCGATCATATCCACATAATATGGCCAATAATATGAGTTAGATTGATATTAATAAGAGTAATAAGTACAGTAATCTTCGTTCAATCGATCATATAAGCATAATATGGCTAATAATATGAGTTAGATTGATAATAGTAAGAGTAACAAGTAAAGTAATTGTCGTTCTATCGATAGTATAAGCATAATATGGCTAATAATATGCGTTAGATTGATAGTAATTAAAGTAACAGGTTTAGAAATTGTCGTTCAATCGGTCATATAAGCATAATATGGCTAATAATATGAGTTAGATTGATAATAATAAGAGTAACAAGTATAGTAATTGTCGTTCTATCGATAATATAAGCATAATATGGCTAATAATATGAGTTAGATTGGTAATAATAAGAGTAGTAAGTACAGTAATCCTCGTTTAATCGATCATATAAGCATAATATGGCCAATAATATGAGTTAGATTGATAATAGTAAGAGTAACAAGTAAAGTAATTGTCGTTCTATCGATAGTATAAGCATAATATGGCTAATAATATGAGTTAGATTGGTAATAATAAGAGTAATGAGTACAGTAATTGTCGTTCTATCGATCATATAAGCATAATATGGCTAATAATATGAATTAGATTGATAATAATGAGAGTAACAAGTATAGAAATTGTCGTTCAATCGATCATATAAGCATAATGTGGCTAATAATATGAGTTAGATTGGTAATAATAAGAGTAATAAGTACGGTAATCATCGTTCAATCGATCATATAAGCATAATATGGTCAATAATATGAGTTAGATTGATAATAGTAAGAGTAACAAGTAAACCAATTGTCGATCAATCGATCATATAAGCATAATATGGCTAATAATATGAGTTAGATTGATAATAGTAAGAGTAATAAGTATAGAAATTGTCGTTCAATCGATCATATAAGCATAATATGGCTAATAATATGAGTTAGATTGATAATAATAAGAGTAACAAGTATAGTAATTGTCGTTCAATCGATCATATAAGCATAATATGGCTAATAATATGAGTTAGATTGATAATAATAAGAGTAATAAGTACAGTAATCTTCGTTCAATCGATCATATAAGCATAATATGGCTAATAATATGAGTTAGATTGATAATAGTAAGAGTAACAAGTATAGTAATTGTCGTTCAATCGATCATATAAGCATAATATGGCGAATGATATGAGTTAGATTGATAATAATATGAGTAACAAGCACAGTATATGTCGTTCTATCGATAATATAAGCATAATATGGCTAATAATATGAGTTAGATTGGTAATAATAAGTGTAATAAGTACAGTAATCTTCGTTCAATCGATCATATAAGCATAATATGGCTAATAATATGAGTTAGCTTGACAATAGTAAGAGCAATAAGTATAGCAATTGTCTTCCTATCGATCATATAAGCATAATATGGCTAATAATATGAGTTAGATTGATAACAGCAAGAGTAATAAGTATAGTAATTGTCGTTCTATCGATCATATCTGCATAATATGGTTAATAATATGAGTTAGATTGATAATAATAAGAGTAATGAGTATAGTACTTGTCGTCCTATCGATCATATCCACATAATATGGCCAATAATATGAGTTAGATTGACATTAATAAGAGTAATAAGTATAGTAATTGTCGTTCTATCGATCATATAAACATAATATGGGTAATAATATGAGTTAGATTGATAATAATAAGAGTAATAAGTATAGTAACTGTTGTTCTATCGATCATATAAGCTTAATATGGCTAATAATATGAGTTAGATTGATAATAATAAGAGTAATGGGTATAGTAATTGTCGTCCTATCGATCATATCCACATAATATGGCCAATATTATGAGTTAGATTGATAATAATAAGAGTAACAAGTATAGTAATTGTCGTTCTATCGATAGTATAAGCATAATATGGCTAATAATATGAGTTAGATTGATAATAATAAGAGTAACAAGTATAGTAATTGTCATTCTATCGATAATATAAGCATAATATGGCTAATAATATGAGTTAGATTGGTAATAATAAGAGTAATAAGTACAGTAATCCTCGTTCAATCGATCATATAAGCATAATATGGCCAATAAAATGAGTTAGATTGATAATAGTAAGAGTAACAAGTAAACTAATTGTCGTTCTATCGATAGTATAAGCATAATATGGCTAATAATATGAGTTAGATTGATAATAATAAGAGTAATGAGTATAGTAATTGTCGTTCTATCGATCATATAAGCATAATATGGCTAATAATATGAGTTAGATTGATAATAATGAGAGTAACAAGTATAGAAATTGTCGTTCAATCGATCATATAAGCATAATATGGCTAATAATATGAGTTAGATTGATAATAATAAGAGTAACAAGTATAGTAATTGTCGTTCTATCGATAATATAAGCATAATATGGCTAATAATATGAGTTAGATTGATATTAATAAGAGTAATAAGTATAGTAATTGTCGTTCTATCGATCATATAAGCATAATATGGCTAATAATATGAGTTAGATTGATAATAATAAGAGTAATAAGTATAGTAATTGTCGTTCAATCGATCATATAAGCATAATATGGCTAATAATATGAGTTAGATTGATAATAATAAGAGTAATAAGTACAGTAATCTTCGTTCAATCGATCATATAAGCGTAATATGGCTAATTGTATGAGTTAGATTGATAACAATAAGAGTAACAAGTATAGCAATTGTCGTTCTATCGATCATATAAGCATAATATGGCTAATAATATGAGTTAGATTGATAAAAGTAAGAGTAACAAGTATAGAAATTGTCGTTCAATCGATCATATAAGCATAATATGGCTAATAATATGAGTTAGATTGATAATAATAAGAGTAACAAGTATAGTAATTGTCGTTCTATCGATAATATATGCATAATATGGCTAATAATATGAGTTAGATTGGTAATAATAAGAGTAATAAGTACAGTAATCTTCGTTCAATCGATCATATAAGCATATTATGGCTAATAATATGAGTTAGATTGATAATAATGAGAGTAACAAGTATAGAAATTGTCGTTCAATCGATCATATAAGCATAATATGGCTAATAATATGAGTTAGATTGATAATAATAAGAGTAACAAGTATAGTAATCCTCGTTCAATCGATCATATAGCATAATATGGCCAATAATATGAGTTAGACTGATAATAGTAAGAGTAACAAGTAAACTAATTGTCGTTCTATCGATAGTATAAGCATAATATGGCTAATAATATGAGTTAGATTGATAATAATAAGAGTAATGAGTATAGTAATTGTCGTTCTATCGATCATATAAGCATAATATGGCTAATAATATGAGTTAGATTGATAATAATGAGAGTAACAAGTATAGAAATTGTCGTTCAATCGATCATATAAGCATAATATGGCTAATAATATGAGTTAGATTGACATTAATAAGAGTAATAAGTATAGTAATTGTCGTTCTATCGATCATATAAACATAATATGGGTAATAATATGAGTTAGATTGATAATAATAAGAGTAATAAGTATAGTAACTGTTGTTCTATCGATCATATAAGCTTAATATGGCTAATAATATGAGTTAGATTGATAATAATAAGAGTAATGGGTATAGTAATTGTCGTCCTATCGATCATATCCACATAATATGGCCAATATTATGAGTTAGATTGATAATAATAAGAGTAACAAGTATAGTAATTGTCGTTCTATCGATAGTATAAGCATAATATGGCTAATAATATGAGTTAGATTGATAATAATAAGAGTAACAAGTATAGTAATTGTCATTCTATCGATAATATAAGCATAATATGGCTAATAATATGAGTTAGATTGGTAATAATAAGAGTAATAAGTACAGTAATCCTCGTTCAATCGATCATATAAGCATAATATGGCCAATAAAATGAGTTAGATTGATAATAGTAAGAGTAACAAGTAAACTAATTGTCGTTCTATCGATAGTATAAGCATAATATGGCTAATAATATGAGTTAGATTGATAATAATAAGAGTAATGAGTATAGTAATTGTCGTTCTATCGATCATATAAGCATAATATGGCTAATAAGATGAGTTAGATTGATAATAATGAGAGTAACAAGTATAGAAATTGTCGTTCAATCGATCATATAAGCATAATATGGCTAATAATATGAGTTAGATTGATAATAATAAGAGTAACAAGTATAGTAATTGTCGTTCTATCGATAATATAAGCATAATATGGCTAATAATATGAGTTAGATTGATATTAATAAGAGTAATAAGTATAGTAATTGTCGTTCTATCGATCATATAAGCATAATATGGCTAATAATATGAGTTAGATTGATAATAATGAGAGTAACAAGTATAGGAATTGTCGCTCAATCGATCATATAAGCATAATATGGCTAGTAATATGAGTTAGATTGATAATAATAAGAGTAACAAGTACAGTAATTGTCGTTCTATCGATAATTTAAGCATAATATGGCTAATAATATGAATTAGATTGGTCATAATAAGAGTAACAAGTATAGTAATTGTCGTTCTATCGATAATATAAGCATAATGTGGCTAATAATATGAGTTAGATTGGTAATAATAAGAGTAATAAGTACGGTAATCATCGTTCAATCGATCATATAAGCATAATATGGCCAATAATATGAGTTAGATTGATAATAGTAAGAGTAACAAGTAAACTAATTGTCGATCAATCGATCATATAAGCATAATATGGCTAATAATATGAGTTAGATTGATAATAGTAAGAGTAATAAGTACAGTAATCTTCGTTCAATCGATCATATAAGCATAATATGGCTAATAATATGAGTTAGATTGATAATAATAAGAGTAACAAGTATAGCAATTGTCGTTCTATCGATCATATAAGCATTATATGGCTAATAATATGAGTTAGATTGATAATAATGAGAGTAGCAAGTATAGTAATTGTCGTTCAATCGATCATATAAGCATAATATGGCTAATAATATGAGTTAGATTGATAATAGTAACAGTAATAAGTGTAGTAATTGTCGTTCAATCGATCATATAAGAATAATATGGCTAATAATATGAGTTAGATTGATAATAATAAGAGTAATAAGTATAGTAATTGTCGTTCTATCGATCATATAAGCATAATATGGCTAATAATATGTGTTAGATTGATAATAATGAGAGTAACAAGTATCGGAATTGTCGCTCAATCGATCATATAAGCATAATATGGCTAGTAATATGAGTTAGATTGATAATAATAAGAGTAACAAGTACAGTAATTGTCGTTCTATCGATAATTTAAGCATCATATGGCTAATAATATGAGTTAGATTGATAATAATAAGAGTGACAGGTATAGTAATCCTCTTTCAATCGATCATATAAGCATAATATGGCCAATAATATGAGTTAGATTGATAATAGTAAGAGTAACAAGTAAAGTAATTGTCGTTCTATCGATAGTATAAGCATAATATGGCTAATAATATGAGTTAGATTGATAATAGTAAGAGTAACAAGTAAACTAATTGTCGATCAATCGATCATATAAGCATAATATGGCTAATAATATGAGTTAGATTGATAATAGTAAGAGTAATAAGTACAGTAATCTTCGTTCAATCGATCATATAAGCATAATATGGCTAATAATATGAGTTAGATTGATAATAATAAGAGTAACAAGTATAGCAATTGTCGTTCTATCGATAATATAAGCATAATATGGCTAATAATACGAGTTGGATTGATAATAATGAGAGTAACAAGTGTAGTAATTGTCGTTCAATCGATCATATGAGCATAATATGTCTAATAATATGAGTTAGATTGGTAAAAGTAAGAGTAATAAGTATAGTAATTGTCATTCTATCGATCATATAAGCATAATATGGCCAATAATATGAGTTAGATTGATAATAGTAACAGGAATAAGTGTAGTAATTGTCGTTCAATCGATCATATAAGCATAATATGGCTAATAATATGAGTTAGATTGATAATAATAAGAGTAATAAGTATAGTAATTGTCGCTCTATTGATCATATAAGCATAATATGGCTAATAATATGTGTTAGATTGATAATAATGAGAGTAACAAGTATAGGAATTGTCGCTCAATCGATCATATAAGCATAATATGGCTAATAATATGAGTTAGATTGATAATAATAAGAGTAACAAGTATAGTAATTGTCGTTCTATCGATAATTTAAGCTTAATATGGCTAATAATATGAGTTAGATTGATAATAATGAGAGTAACAAGTATAGTAATTGTCGTTCAATCGATCATATAAGCATAATATGGCTAATAATATGAGTTAGATTGATAATAATAAGAGTAATAAGTACAGTAATCTTCGTTCAATCGATCATATAAGCATAATATGGCTAATACTATGAGTTAGATTGATAATAGTAAGAGTAACAAGTATAGTAATTGTCGTTCAATCGATCATATAAGCATAATATGGCGAATGATATGAGTTAGATTGATAATAATATGAGTAACAAGCATAGTATATGTCGTTCTATCGATAATATAAGCATAATATGGCTAATAATATGAGTTAGATTGGTAATAATAAGTGTAATAAGTACAGTAATCTTCGTTCAATCGATCATATAAGCATAATATGGCTAATAATATGAGTTAGCTTGACAATAGTAAGAGCAATAAGTATAGCAATTGTCTTTCTATCGATCATATAAGCATAATATGGCTAATAATATGAGTTAGATTGATAACAGCAAGAGTAATAAGTATAGTAATTGTCGTTCTATCGATCATATCTGCATAATATGGTTAATAATATGAGTTAGATTGATAATAATAAGAGTAATGAGTATAGTACTTGTCGTCCTATCGATCATATCCACATAATATGGCCAATAATATGAGTTAGATTGACATTAATAAGAGTAATAAGTATAGTAATTGTCGTTCTATCGATCATATAAACATAATATGGGTAATAATATGAGTTAGATTGATAATAATAAGAGTAATAAGTATAGTAATTGTTGTTCTATCGATCATATAAGCTTAATATGGCTAATAATATGAGTTAGATTGATAATAATAAGAGTAATGGGTATAGTAATTGTCGTCCTATCGATCATATCCACATAATATGGCCAATATTATGAGTTAGATTGATAATAATAAGAGTAACAAGTATAGTAATTGTCGTTCTATCGATAGTATAAGCATAATATGGCTAATAATATGAGTTAGATTGATAATAATAAGAGTAACAAGTATAGTAATTGTCATTCTATCGATAATATAAGCATAATATGGCTAATAATATGAGTTAGATTGGTAATAATAAGAGTAATGAGTATAGTAATTGTCGTTCAATCGATCATATAAGCATAATATGGCTAATAATATGAGTTAGATTGATAATAATAAGAGTAATGAGTACAGTAATCTTCGTTCAATCGATCATATAAGCATAATATGGCTAATAATATGAGTTAGCTTGACAATAGTAAGAGCAATAAGTATAGTAATTGTCATTCTATCGATCATATAAGCATAATATGGCTAATAATATGAGTTAGATTGATAATAATGAGAGTAACAGGTTTAGAAATTGTCGTTCAATCGATCATACAAGCATAATATGGCTAATAATATGAGTTAGATTGATAATAATAAGAGTAACAGCTATAGTAATTGTCGTTCTATCGATAATATAAGCATAATATGGCTAATAATATGAGTTAGATTGATAACAATGAGAGTAACAGGATTAGAAATTGTCGTTCAATCGATCATATAAGCATAATATGGCTAATAATATGAGTTAGATTGATAATAGTAAGAGTAACAAGTATAGTAATTGTCGTTCAATCGATCATATAAGAATAATATGGCTAATAATATGAGTTAGATTGATAATAATAAGAGTAATAAGTATAGTAATTGTCGTTCTATCGATCATATAAGCATAATATGGCTAATAATATGTGTTAGATTGATAATAATGAGAGTAACAAGTATAGGAATTGTCGCTCAATCGATCATATAAGCATAATATGGCTAGTAATATGAGTTAGATTGATAATAATAAGAGTAACAAGTACAGTAATTGTCGTTCTATCGATAATTTAAGCATCATATGGCTAATAATATGAGTTAGATTGATAATAATAAGAGTGACAGGTATAGTAATCCTCGTTCAATCGATCATATAAGCATAATATGGCCAATAATATGAGTTAGATTGATAATAGTAAGAGTAACAAGTAAAGTAATTGTCGTTCTATCGATAGTATAAGCATAATATGGCTAATAATATGAGTTAGATTTATAACAATGAAAGTAACAGGTTTAGAAATTGTCGTTCAATTGATCATGTAAGCATAATATGGCTAATAATATGAGTTAGATTGATAATAATAAGAGTAACAAGTATAGCAATTGTCGTTCTATCGATAATATAAGCATAATATGGCTAATAATATGAGCTGGATTGGTAATAATGAGAGTAACAAGTATAGTAATTGTCGTTCAATCGATCATATAAGCATAATATGGCTAATAATATGAGTTAGATTGATAATAATAAGAGTAATGAGTATAGTAATTGTCGTCCTATCGATCATATCCACATAATATGGCCAATAATATGAGTTAGATTGATATTAATAAGAGTAATAAGTACAGTAATCTTCGTTCAATCGATCATATAAGCATAATATGGCTAATAATATGAGTTAGATTGATAATAGTAAGAGTAACAAGTAAAGTAATTGTCGTTCTATCGATAGTATAAGCATAATATGGCTAATAATATGCGTTAGATTGATAGTAATTAAAGTAACAGGTTTAGAAATTGTCGTTCAATCGGTCATATAAGCATAATATGGCTAATAATATGAGTTAGATTGATAATAATAAGAGTAACAAGTATAGTAATTGTCGTTCTATCGATAATATAAGCATAATATGGCTAATAATATGAGTTAGATTGGTAATAATAAGAGTAGTAAGTACAGTAATCCTCGTTTAATCGATCATATAAGCATAATATGGCCAATAATATGAGTTAGATTGACAATAGTAAGAGCAATAAGTATAGCAATTGTCTTTCTATCGATCATATAAGCATAATATGGCTAATAATATGAGTTAGATTGATAACAGCAAGAGTAATAAGTATAGTAATTGTCGTTCTATCGATCATATCTGCATAATATGGTTAATAATATGAGTTAGATTGATAATAATAAGAGTAATGAGTATAGTACTTGTCGTCCTATCGATCATATCCACATAATATGGCCAATAATATGAGTTAGATTGACATTAATAAGAGTAATAAGTATAGTAATTGTCGTTCTATCGATCATATAAACATAATATGGGTAATAATATGAGTTAGATTGATAATAATAAGAGTAATAAGTATAGTAATTGTTGTTCTATCGATCATATAAGCTTAATATGGCTAATAATATGAGTTAGATTGATAATAATAAGAGTAATGGGTATAGTAATTGTCGTCCTATCGATGATATCCACATAATATGGCCAATATTATGAGTTAGATTGATAATAATAAGAGTAACAAGTATAGTAATTGTCGTTCTATCGATAGTATAAGCATAATATGGCTAATAATATGAGTTAGATTGATAATAATAAGAGTAACAAGTATAGTAATTGTCATTCTATCGATAATATAAGCATAATATGGCTAATAATATGAGTTAGATTGGTAATAATAAGAGTAATAAGTACAGTAATCCTCGTTCAATCGATCATATAAGCATAATATGGCCAATAAAATGAGTTAGATTGATAATAGTAAGAGTAACAAGTAAACTAATTGTCGTTCTATCGATAGTATAAGCATAATATGGCTAATAATATGAGTTAGATTGATAATAATAAGAGTAATGAGTATAGTAATTGTCGTTCTATCGATCATATAAGCATAATATGGCTAATAATATGAGTTAGATTGATAATAATGAGAGTAACAAGTATAGAAATTGTCGTTCAATCGATCATATAAGCATAATATGGCTAATAATATGAGTTAGATTGATAATAATAAGAGTAACAAGTATAGTAATTGTCGTTCTATCGATAATATAAGCATAATATGGCTAATAATATGAGTTAGATTGATATTAATAAGAGTAATAAGTATAGTAATTGTCGTTCTATCGATCATATAAGCATAATATGGCTAATAATATGAGTTAGATTGATAATAATAAGAGTAATAAGTATAGTAATTGTCGGTCAATCGATCATATAAGCATAATATGGCTAATAATATGAGTTAGATTGATAATAATAAGAGTAATAAGTACAGTAATCTTCGTTCAATCGATCATATAAGCGTAATATGGCTAATTGTATGAGTTAGATTGATAACAATAAGAGTAACAAGTATAGCAATTGTCGTTCTATCGATCATATAAGCATAATATGGCTAATAATATGAGTTAGATTGATAAAAGTAAGAGTAACAAGTATAGAAATTGTCGTTCAATCGATCATATAAGCATAATATGGCTAATAATATGAGTTAGATTGATAATAATAAGAGTAACAAGTATAGTAATTGTCGTTCTATCGATAATATATGCATAATATGGCTAATAATATGAGTTAGATTGGTAATAATAAGAGTAATAAGTACAGTAATCTTCGTTCAATCGATCATATAAGCATATTATGGCTAATAATATGAGTTAGATTGATGATAATGAGAGTAACAAGTATAGAAATTGTCGTTCAATCGATCATATAAGCATAATATGGCTAATAATATGAGTTAGATTGATAATAATAAGAGTAACAAGTATAGTAATCCTCGTTCAATCGATCATATAGCATAATATGGCCAATAATATGAGTTAGACTGATAATAGTAAGAGTAACAAGTAAACTAATTGTCGTTCTATCGATAGTATAAGCATAATATGGCTAATAATATGAGTTAGATTGATAATAATAAGAGTAATGAGTATAGTAATTGTCGTTCTATCGATCATATAAGCATAATATGGCTAATAATATGAGTTAGATTGATAATAATGAGAGTAACAAGTATAGAAATTGTCGTTCAATCGATCATATAAGCATAATATGGCTAATAATATGAGTTAGATTGATAATAATAAGAGTAACAAGTATAGTAATTGTCGTTCTATCGATAATATAAGCATAATATGGCTAATAATATGAGTTAGATTGGTAATAATAAGAGTAATAAGTATAGTAATTGTCGTTCAATCGATCATATAAGCATAATATGGCTAATAATATGAGTTAGATTGATAATAATAAGAGTAATAAGTACAGTAATCTTCGTTCAATCGATCATATAAGCGTAATATGGCTAATTGTATGAGTTAGATTGATAACAATAAGAGTAACAAGTATAGCAATTGTCGTTCTATCGATCATATAAGCATAATATGGCTAATAATATGAGTTAGATTGATAAAAGTAAGAGTAACAAGTATAGAAATTGTCGTTCAATCGATCATATAAGCATAATATGGCTAATAATATGAGTTAGATTGATAATAATAAGAGTAACAAGTATAGTAATTGTCGTTCTATCGATAATATATGCATAATATGGCTAATAATATGAGTTAGATTGGTAATAATAAGAGTAATAAGTACAGTAATCTTCGTTCAATCGATCATATAAGCATATTATGGCTAATAATATGAGTTAGATTGATAATAATGAGAGTAACAAGTATGGAAATTGTCGTTCAATCGATCATATAAGCATAATATGGCTAATAATATGAGTTAGATTGATAATAATAAGAGTAACAAGTATAGTAATCCTCGTTCAATCGATCATATAGCATAATATGGCCAATAATATGAGTTAGATTGATAATAGTAAGAGTAACAAGTAAACTAATTGTCGTTCTATCGATAGTATAAGCATAATATGGCTAATAATATGAGTTAGATTGATAATAATAAGAGTAATGAGTATAGTAATTGTCGTTCTATCGATCATATAAGCATAATATGGCTAATAATATGAGTTAGATTGATAATAATGAGAGTAACAAGTATAGAAATTGTCGTTCAATCGATCATATAAGCATAATATGGCTAATAATATGAGTTAGATTGATAATAATAAGAGTAACAAGTATAGTAATTGTCGTTCTATCGATAATATAAGCATAATATGGCTAATAATATGAGTTAGATTGGTAATAATAAGAGTAATAAGTACAGTAATCTTCGTTCAATCGATCATATAAGCATATTATGGCTAATAATATGAGTTAGATTGATAATAATGAGAGTAACAAGTATAGAAATTGTCGTTCAATCGATCATATAAGCATAATATGGCTAATAATATGAGTTAGATTGATAATAATAAGAGTAACAAGTATAGTAATCCTCGTTCAATCGATCATATAAGCATAATATGGCCAATAATATGAGTTAGATTGATAATAGTAAGAATAACAAGTAAACTAATTGTCGTTCTATCGATAGTATAAGCATAATATGACTAATAATATGAGTTAGATTGATAATAATAAGAGTAATAAGTATAGAAATTGTCGTTCAATCGATCATATAAGCATAATATGTCTAATAATATGAGTTAGATTGATAATAATATGAGTAACAAGTATAGTAATCCTCGTTGAATCGATCATATAAGCATAATATGGCTAATAATATGAGTTAGATGGATAATAATAAGAGTAATGAGTATAGTAATTGTCGTCCTATCGATCATATCCACATAATATGGCCAATAATATGAGTTAGATTGATATTAATAAGAGTAAGAAGTATAGTAATTGTCGTTCTATCGATAGTATAAGCATAATATGGCTAATAATATGAGTTAGATTGATAATAATGAAAGTAACAGGTTTAGAAATTGTCGTTCAATCGATCATATAAGCATAATATGGCTAGTAATATGAGTTAGATTGATAATAATAAGAATAATAAGTATAGTAATTGTCGTTCTATCGATCATATAAGCATAATATGGCTAATAATATGTGTTAGATTGATAATAATGAGAGTAACAAGTATAGGAATTGTCGCTCAATCGATCATATAAGCATAATATGGCTAGTAATATGAGTTAGATTGATAATAATAAGAGTAACAAGTACAGTAATTGTCGTTCTATCGATAATTTAAGCATAATATGGCTAATAATATGAGTTAGATTGATAATAATAAGAGTAACAAGTATAGCAATTGTCGTTCTATCGATCATATAAGCATTATATGGCTAATAATATGAGTTAGATTGATAATAATGAAAGTACCAGGTTTAGAAATTGTCGTTCAATCGATCATATAAGCATAATATGGCTAATAATATGAGTTAGATTGATAATAATAAGAGTTACAAGTATAGTAATTGTCGTTCTATCGTTAATATAAGCATAATATGGCTAATAATATGTGTTAGATTGGTAATAATAAGAGTAATAAGAACAGTAACCTTCGTTCAATCGATCATATAAGCATATTATGGCTAATAATATGAGTTAGATTGATAATAATGAGAGTAACAAGTATAGAAATTGTCGTTCAATCGATCATATAAGCATAATATGGCTAATAATATGAGTTAGATTGATAATAATAAGAGTAACAAGTATAGTAATTGTCGTTCAATCGATCATATAAGCATAATATGGCTAATAATATGAGTTAGATTGATAATAATAAGAGTAATAAGTACAGTAATCTTCGTTCAATCGATCATATAAGCATAATATGGCTAATAATATGAGTTAGATTGATAATAATGAGAGTAACAGGTTTAGAAATTGTCGTTCAATCGATCATACAAGCATAATATGGCTAATAATATGAGTTAGATTGATAATAATAAGAGTAACAGGTATAGTAATTGTCGTTCTATCGATAATATAAGCATAATATGGCTAATAATATGAGTTAGATTGATAATAATGAGAGTAACAGGTTTAGAAATTATCGTTCAATCGATCATATAAGCATAATATGGCTAATAATATGAGTTAGATTGATAATAGTAAGAGTAACAAGTATAGTAATTGTCGTTCAATCGATCATATAAGCATAATATGGCTAATAATATGAGTTAGATTGATAATAATAAGAGTAACAAGTATAGTAATCCTCGTTCAATCGATCATATAAGCATAATATGGCCAATAAAATGAGTTAGATTGATAATAATGAAAGTAACAGGTTTAGAAATTGTCGTTCAATCGATCATATAAGCATAATATGGCTAATAATATGAGTTAGATTGATAATAATAAGAGTAATAAGTATAGTAATTGTCGTTCTATCGATCATTTAAGCATAATATGGCTAATAATATGAGTTAGATTGATAACAATAAGAGTAATAAGTATAGTAATTTTCGTTCTATCTATAATATTAGCATAATATGGCTAATAATACGAGTTGGATTGATAATAATGAGAGTAACAAGTATAGTAATTGTCGTTCAATCGATCATATGAGCATAATATGTCTAATAATATGAGTTAGATTGGTAAAAGAAAGAGTAATAAGTATAGTAATTGTCATTCTATCGGTCATATAAGCATAATATGGCTAATAATATGAGTTAGATTGATAATAGTAACAGTAATAAGTGTAGTAATTGTCGTTCAATCGATCATATAAGCATAATATGGCTAATAATATGAGTTAGATTGATAATAATAAGAGTAGTAAGTATAGTAATTGTCGTTCTATCGATCATATAAGCATAATATGGCTAATAATATCTGTTAGATTGATAATAATGAGAGTAACAGGTATAGGAATTGTCGCTCAATCGATCATATAAGCATAATATGGCTAGTAATATGAGTTAGATTGATAATAATAAGAGTAACAAGTACAGTAATTGTCGTTCAATCGATCATATAAGCATAATATGGCGAATGATATGAGTTAGATTGATAATAATATGAGTAACAAGCATAGTATATGTCGTTCTATCGATAATATAAGCATAATATGGCTAATAATATGAGTTAGATTGGTAATAATAAGTGTAATAAGTACAGTAATCTTCGTTCAATCGATCATATAAGCATAATATGGTTAATAATATGAGTTAGCTTGACAATAGTAAGAGCAATAAGTATAGCAATTGTCTTTCTATCGATCATATAAGCATAATATGGCTAATAATATGAGTTAGATTGATAACAGCAAGAGTAATAAGTATAGTAATTGTCGTTCTATCGATCATATCTGCATAATATGGTTAATAATATGAGTTAGATTGATAATAATAAGAGTAATGAGTATAGTACTTGTCGTCCTATCGATCATATCCACATAATATGGCCAATAATATGAGTTAGATTGACATTAATAAGAGTAATAAGTATAGTAATTGTCGTTCTATCGATCATATAAACATAATATGGGTAATAATATGAGTTAGATTGATAATAATAAGAGTAATGGGTATAGTAATTGTCGTCCTATCGATCATATCCACATAATATGGCCAATATTATGAGTTAGATTGATAATAATAAGAGTAACAAGTATAGTAATTGTCGTTCTATCGATAGTATAAGCATAATATGGCTAATAATATGAGTTAGATTGGTAATAATAAGAGTAACAAGTATAGTAATTGTCATTCTATCGATAATATAAGCATAATATGGCTAATAATATGAGTTAGATTGGTAATAATAAGAGTAATAAGTACAGTAATCCTCGTTCAATCGATCATATAAGCATAATATGGCCAATAATACGAGTTAGATTGATAATAGTAAGAGTAACAAGTAAACTAATTGTCGTTCTATCGATAGTATAAGCATAATATGGCTAATAATATGAGTTAGATTGATAATAATAAGAGTAACAAGTATAGTAATCCTCGTTCAATCGATCATATAAGCATAATATGGCCAATAAAATGAGTTAGATTGATAATAATGAAAGTAACAGGTTTAGAAATTGTCGTTCAATCGATCATATAAGCATAATATGGCTAATAATATGAGTTAGATTGATAATAATAAGAGTAACAGGTATAGTAATTTTCGTTCTATCTATAATATTAGCATAATATGGCTAATAATACGAGTTGGATTGATAATAATGAGAGTAACAAGTATAGTAATTGTCGTTCAATCGATCATATGAGCATAATATGTCTAATAATATGAGTTAGATTGGTAAAAGGAAGAGTAATAAGTATAGTAATTGTCATTCTATCGGTCATATAAGCATAATATGGCTAATAATATGAGTTAGATTGATAATAGTAACAGTAATAAGTGTAGTAATTGTCGTTCAATCGATCATATAAGCATAATATGGCTAATAATATGAGTTAGATTGATAATAATAAGAGTAGTAAGTATAGTAATTGTCGTTCTATCGATCATATAAGCATAATATGGCTAATAATATCTGTTAGATTGATAATAATGAGAGTAACAGGTATAGGAATTGTCGCTCAATCGATCATATAAGCATAATATGGCTAGTAATATGAGTTAGATTGATAATAATAAGAGTAACAAGTACAGTAATTGTCGTTCAATCGATCATATAAGCATAATATGGCGAATGATATGAGTTAGATTGATAATAATATGAGTAACAAGCATAGTATATGTCGTTCTATCGATAATATAAGCATAATATGGCTAATAATATGAGTTAGATTGGTAATAATAAGTGTAATAAGTACAGTAATCTTCGTTCAATCGATCATATAAGCATAATATGGTTAATAATATGAGTTAGCTTGACAATAGTAAGAGCAATAAGTATAGCAATTGTCTTTCTATCGATCATATAAGCATAATATGGCTAATAATATGAGTTAGATTGATAACAGCAAGAGTAATAAGTATAGTAATTGTCGTTCTATCGATCATATCTGCATAATATGGTTAATAATATGAGTCAGATTGATAATAATAAGAGTAATGAGTATAGTACTTGTCGTCCTATCGATCATATCCACATAATATGGCCAATAATATGAGTTAGATTGACATTAATAAGAGTAATAAGTATAGTAATTGTCGTTCTATCGATCATATAAACATAATATGGGTAATAATATGAGTTAGATTGATAATAATAAGAGTAATGGGTATAGTAATTGTCGTCCTATCGATCATATCCACATAATATGGCCAATATTATGAGTTAGATTGATAATAATAAGAGTAACAAGTATAGTAATTGTCGTTCTATCGATAGTATAAGCATAATATGGCTAATAATATGAGTTAGATTGATAATAATAAGAGTAACAAGTATAGTAATTGTCATTCTATCGATAATATAAGCATAATATGGCTAATAATATGAGTTAGATTGGTAATAATAAGAGTAATAAGTACAGTAATCCTCGTTCAATCGATCATATAAGCATAATATGGCCAATAATACGAGTTAGATTGATAATAGTAAGAGTAACAAGTAAACTAATTGTCGTTCTATCGATAGTATAAGCATAATATGGCTAATAATATGAGTTAGATTGATAATAATAAGAGTAACAAGTATAGTAATCCTCGTTCAATCGATCATATAGCATAATATGGCCAATAATATGAGTTAGATTGATAATAGTAAGAGTAACAAGTAAACTAATTGTCGTTCTATCGATAGTATAAGCATAATATGGCTAATAATATGAGTTAGATTGATAATAATAAGAGTAATGAGTATAGTAATTGTCGTTCTATCGATCATATAAGCATAATATGGCTAATAATATGAGTTAGATTGATAATAATGAGAGTAACAAGTATAGAAATTGTCGTTCAATCGATCATATAAGCATAATATGGCTAATAATATGAGTTAGATTGATAATAATAAGAGTAACAAGTATAGTAATTGTCGTTCTATCGATAATATAAGCATAATATGGCTAATAATATGAGTTAGATTGGTAATAATGAGAGTAATAAGTACAGTAATCTTCGTTCAATCGATCATATAAGCATATTATGGCTAATAATATGAGTTAGATTGATAATAATGAGAGTAATAAGTATAGTAATTGTCGTTCTATCCATCATATAAGCATAATATGGCTAATAATATGAGTTAGATGGATGATAATAAGAGTAATGAGTATAGTAATTGTCGTCCTATCGATCATATCCACATAATATGGCCAATAATATGAGTTAGATTGATATTAATAAGAGTAATAAGTATAGTAATTGTCGTTCTATCGATCATATAAGCATAATATGGCTAATAATATGAGTTAGATTGATAATAATAAGAGTAATAAGTATAGTAATTGTCGTTCAATCGATCATATAAGCATAATATGGCTAATAATATGAGTTAGATTGATAATAATAAGAGTAATAAGTACAGTAATTGTCGTTCTATCGATAATTTAAGCATAATATGGCTAATAATATGAGTTAGATTGATAATAATGAGATTAACAAGTATAGAAATTGTCGTTCAATCGATCATATAAGCATAATATGGCTAATAATATGAGTTAGATTGATAATAATAAGAGTAACAAGTATAGTAATTGTCGTTCTATCGATAATATAAGCATAATATGGCTAATAATATGAGTTAGATTGGTAATAATAAGAGTAATAAGTACAGTAATCTTCGTTCAATCGATCATATAAGCATATTATGGCTAATAATATGAGTTAGATTGATAATAATGAGAGTAACAAGTATAGAAATTGTCGTTCAATCGATCATATAAGCATAATATGGCTAATAATATGAGTTAGATTGATAATAATAAGAGTAACAAGTATAGTAATCCTCGTTCAATCGATCATATAAGCATAATATGGCCAATAATATGAGTTAGATTGATAATAGTAAGAGTAACAAGTAAACTAATTGTCGTTCTATCGATAGTATAAGCATAATATGGCTAATAATATGAGTTAGATTGATAATAATAAGAGTAATAAGTATAGAAATTGTCGTTCAATCGATCATATAAGCATAATATGTCTAATAATATGAGTTAGATTGATAATAATATGAGTAACAAGTATAGTAATCCTCGTTGAATCGATCATATAAGCATAATATGGCTAATAATATGAGTTAGATGGATAATAATAAGAGTAATGAGTATAGTAATTGTCGTCCTATCGATCATATCCACATAATATGGCCAATAATATGAGTTAGATTGATATTAATAAGAGTAAGAAGTATAGTAATTGTCGTTCTATCGATAGTATAAGCATAATATGGCTAATAATATGAGTTAGATTGATAATAATGAAAGTAACAGGTTTAGAAATTGTCGTTCAATCGATCATATAAGCATAATATGGCTAGTAATATGAGTTAGATTGATAATAATAAGAATAATAAGTATAGTAATTGTCGTTCTATCGATCATATAAGCATAATATGGCTAATAATATATGTTAGATTGATAATAATGAGAGTAACAAGTATAGGAATTGTCGCTCAATCGATCATATAAGCATAATATGGCTAGTAATATGAGTTAGATTGATAATAATAAGAGTAACAAGTACAGTAATTGTCGTTCTATCGATAATTTAAGCATAATATGGCTAATAATATGAGTTAGATTGATAATAATAAGAGTAACAAGTATAGCAATTGTCGTTCTATCGATCATATAAGCATTATATGGCTAATAATATGAGTTAGATTGATAATAATGAAAGTACCAGGTTTAGAAATTGTCGTTCAATCGATCATATAAGCATAATATGGCTAATAATATGAGTTAGCTTGACAATAGTAAGAGCAATAAGTATAGTAATTGTCATTCTATCGATCATATAAGCATAATATGGCTAATAATATGAGTTAGATTGATAATAATGAGAGTAACAGGTTTAGAAATTGTCGTTCAATCGATCATACAAGCATAATATGGCTAATAATATGAGTTAGATTGATAATAATAAGAGTAACAGGTATAGTAATTGTCGTTCTATCGATAATATAAGCATAATATGGCTAATAATATGAGTTAGATTGATAATAATGAGAGTAACAGGTTTAGAAATTGTCGTTCAATCGATCATATAAGCATAATATGGCTAATAATATGAGTTAGATTGATAATAGTAAGAGTAACAAGTATAGTAATTGTCGTTCAATCGATCATATAAGCATAATATGGCGAATGATATGAGTTAGATTGATAATAATATGAGTAACAAGCATAGTATATGTCGTTCTATCGATAATATAAGCATAATATGGTTAATAATATGAGTTAGATTGGTAATAATAAGTGTAATAAGTACAGTAATCTTCGTTCAATCGATCATATAAGCATAATATGGCTAATAATATGAGTTAGCTTGACAATAGTAAGAGCAATAAGTATAGCAATTGTCTTTCTATCGATCATATAAGCATAATATGGCTAATAATATGAGTTAGATTGATAACAGCAAGAGTAATAAGTATAGTAATTGTCGTTCTATCGATCATATCTGCATAATATGGTTAATAATATGAGTTAGATTGATAATAATAAGAGTAATGAGTATAGTACTTGTCGTCCTATCGATCATATCCACATAATATGGCCAATAATATGAGTTAGATTGACATTAATAAGAGTAATAAGTATAGTAATTGTCGTTCTATCGATCATATAAACATAATATGGGTAATAATATGAGTTAGATTGATAATAATAAGAGTAATAAGTATAGTAATTGTTGTTCTATCGATCATATAAGCTTAATATGGCTAATAATATGAGTTAGATTGATAATAATAAGAGTAATGGGTATAGTAATTGTCGTCCTATCGATCATATCCACATAATATGGCCAATATTATGAGTTAGATTGATAATAATAAGAGTAACAAGTATAGTAATTGTCGTTCTATCGATAGTATAAGCATAATATGGCTAATAATATGAGTTAGATTGATAATAATAAGAGTAACAAGTATAGTAATTGTCATTCTATCGATAATATAAGCATAATATGGCTAATAATATGAGTTAGATTGGTAATAATAAGAGTAATAAGTACAGTAATCCTCGTTCAATCGATCATATAAGCATAATATGGCCAATAATATGAGTTAGATTCATAATAGTAAGAGTAACAAGTAAACTAATTGTCGTTCTATCGATAGTATAAGCATAATATGGCTAATAATATGAGTTAGATTTATAATAATAAGAGTAACAAGTATAGTAATCCTCGTTCAATCGATCATATAGCATAATATGGCCAATAATATGAGTTAGATTGATAATAGTAAAAGTAACAAGTAAACTAATTGTCGTTCTATCGATAGTATAAGCATAATATGGCTAATAATATGAGTTAGATTGATAATAATAAGAGTAATGAGTATAGTAATTGTCGTTCTATCGATCATATAAGCATAATATGGCTAATAATATGAGTTAGATTGATAATAATGAGAGTAACAAGTATAGAAATTGTCGTTCAATCGATCATATAAGCATAATATGGCTAATAATATGTGTTAGATTGATAATAATGAGAGTAACAAGTATAGGAATTGTCGCTCAATCGATCATATAAGCATAATATGGCTAGTAATATGAGTTAGATTGATAATAATAAGAGTAACAAGTACAGTAATTGTCGTTCTATCGATAATTTAAGCATAATATGGCTAATAATATGAGTTAGATTGATAATAATAAGAGTAACAAGTATAGCAATTGTCGTTCTATCGATCATATAAGCATTATATGGCTAATAATATGAGTTAGATTGATAATAGTGAAAGTACCAGGTTTAGAAATTGTCGTTCAATCGATCATATAAGCATAATATGGCTAATAATATGAGTTAGATTGATAATAATAAGAGTAACAAGTATAGTAATTGTCGTTCTATCGTTAATATAAGCATAATATGGCTAATAATATGTGTTAGATTGGTAATAATAAGAGTAATAAGAACAGTAACCTTCGTTCAATCGATCATATAAGCATATTATGGCTAATAATATGAGTTAGATTGATAATAATGAGAGTAACAAGTATAGAAATTGTCGTTCAATCGATCATATAAGCATAATATGGCTAATAATATGAGTTAGATTGATAATAATAAGAGTAACAAGTATAGTAATTGTCGTTCAATCGATCATATAAGCATAATATGGCTAATAATATGAGTTAGATTGATAATAATAAGAGTAATAAGTACAGTAATCTTCGTTCAATCGATCATATAAGCATAATATGGCTAATAATATGAGTTAGCTTGACAATAGTAAGAGCAATAAGTATAGTAATTGTCATTCTATCGATCATATAAGCATAATATGGCTAATAATATGAGTTAGATTGATAATAGTGAGAGTAACAGGTTTAGAAATTGTCGTTCAATCGATCATACAAGCATAATATGGCTAATAATATGAGTTAGATTGATAATAATAAGAGTAACAGGTATAGTAATTGTCGTTCTATCGATAATATAAGCATAATATGGCTAATAATATGAGTTAGATTGATAATAATGAGAGTAACAGGTTTAGAAATTGTCGTTCAATCGATCATATAAGCATAATATGGCTAATAATATGAGTTAGATTGATAATAGTAAGAGTAACAAGTATAGTAATTGTCGTTCAATCGATCATATAAGCATAATATGGCGAATGATATGAGTTAGATTGATAATAATATGAGTAACAAGCATAGTATATGTCGTTCTATCGATAATATAAGCATAATATGGCTAATAATATGAGTTAGATTGGTAATAATAAGTGTAATAAGTACAGTAATCTTCGTTCAATCGATCATATAAGCATAATATGGCTAATAATATGAGTTAGCTTGACAATAGTAAGAGCAATAAGTATAGCAATTGTCTTTCTATCGATCATATAAGCATAATATGGCTAATAATATGAGTTAGATTGATAACAGCAAGAGTAATAAGTATAGTAATTGTCGTTCTATCGATCATATCTGCATAATATGGTTAATAATATGAGTTAGATTGATAATAATAAGAGTAATGAGTATAGTACTTGTCGTCCTATCGATCATATCCACATAATATGGCCAATAATATGAGTTAGATTGACATTAATAAGAGTAATAAGTATAGTAATTGTCGTTCTATCGATCATATAAACATAATATGGGTAATAATATGAGTTAGATTGATAATAATAAGAGTAATAAGTATAGTAATTGTTGTTCTATCGATCATATAAGCTTAATATGGCTAATAATATGAGTTAGATTGATAATAATAAGAGTAATGGGTATAGTAATTGTCGTCCTATCGATCATATCCACATAATATGGCCAATATTATGAGTTAGATTGATAATAATAAGAGTAACAAGTATAGTAATTGTCGTTCTATCGATAGTATACGCATAATATGGCTAATAATATGAGTTAGATTGATAATAATAAGAGTAACAAGTATAGTAATTGTCATTCTATCGATAATATAAGCATAATATGGCTAATAATATGAGTTAGATTGGTAATAATAAGAGTAATAAGTACAGTAATCCTCGTTCAATCGATCATATAAGCATAATATGGCCAATAATATGAGTTAGATTCATAATAGTAAGAGTAACAAGTAAACTAATTGTCGTTCTATCGATAGTATAAGCATAATATGGCTAATAATATGAGTTAGATTGATAATAGTAAGAGTAACAAGTAAACTAATTGTCGTTCTATCGATAGTATAAGCATAATATGGCTAATAATATGAGTTAGATTGATAATAATAAGAGTAACAAGTATAGTAATTGTCATTCTATCGATAATATAAGCATAATATGGCTAATAATATGAGTTAGATTGATAATAATAAGAGTAACAAGTATAGTAATTGTCGTTCTATCGATAGTATAAGCATAATATGGCTAATAATATGAGTTAGATTGATAATAATAAGAGTAACAAGTATAGTAATTGTCATTCTATCGATAATATAAGCATAATATGGCTAATAATATGAGTTAGATTGATAATAATAAGAGTAACAAGTATAGTAATCCTCGTTCAATCGATCATATAGCATAATATGGCCAATAATATGAGTTAGATTGATAATAGTAAGAGTAACAAGTAAACTAATTGTCGTTCTATCGATAGTATAAGCATAATGTGGCTAATAATATGAGTTAGATTGATAATAATAAGAGTAATGAGTATAGTAATTGTCGTTCTATCGATCATATAAGCATAATATGGCTAATAATATGAGTTAGATTGATAATAATGAGAGTAACAAGTATAGAAATTGTCGTTCAATCGATCATATAAGCATAATATGGCTAATAATATGAGTTAGATTGATAATAATAAGAGTAACAAGTATAGTAATTGTCGTTCTATCGATAATATAAGCATAATATGGCTAATAATATGAGTTAGATTGGTAATAATAAGAGTAATAAGTACAGTAATCGTCGTTCAATCGATCATATAAGCATATTATGGCTAATAATATGAGTTAGATTGATAATAATGAGAGTAATAAGTATAGTAATTGTCGTTCTATCGATCATATAAGCATAATATGGCTAATAATATGAGTTAGATGGATGATAATAAGAGTAATGAGTATAGTAATTGTCGTCCTATCGATCATATCCACATAATATGGCCAATAATATGAGTTAGATTGATATTAATAAGAGTAATAAGTATAGTAATTGTCGTTCTATCGATCATATAAGCATAATATGGCTAATAATATGAGTTAGATTGATAATAATAAGAGTAATAAGTATAGTAATTGTCGTTCAATCGATCATATAAGCATAATATGGCTAATAATATGAGTTAGATTGATAATAATAAGAGTAATAAGTACAGTAATCTTCGTTCAATCGATCATATAAGCGTAATATGGCTAATAGTATGAGTTAGATTGATAACAATAAGAGTAACAAGTATAGCAATTGTCGTTCTATCGATCATATAAGCATAATATGGCTAATAATATGAGTTAGATTGATAAAAGTAAGAGTAACAAGTATAGAAATTGTCGTTCAATCGATCATATAAGCATAATATGGCTAATAATATGAGTTAGATTGATAATAATAAGAGTAACAAGTATAGTAATTGTCGTTCTATCGATAATATATGCATAATATGGCTAATAATATGAGTTAGATTGGTAATAATAAGAGTAATAAGTACAGTAATCTTCGTTCAATCGATCATATAAGCATATTATGGCTAATAATATGAGTTAGATTGATAATAATGAGAGTAACAAGTATAGAAATTGTCGTTCAATCGATCATATAAGCATAATATGGCTAATAATATGAGTTAGATTGATAATAATAAGAGTAACAAGTATAGTAATCCTCGTTCAATCGATCATATAGCATAATATGGCCAATAATATGAGTTAGATTGATAATAGTAAGAGTAACAAGTAAACTAATTGTCGTTCTATCGATAGTATAAGCATAATATGGCTAATAATATGAGTTAGATTGATAATAATAAGAGTAATGAGTATAGTAATTGTCGTTCTATCGATCATATAAGCATAATATGGCTAATAATATGAGTTAGATTGATAATAATGGGAGTAACAAGTATAGAAATTGTCGTTCAACCGATCATATAAGCATAATATGGCTAATAATATGAGTTAGATTGATAATAATAAGAGTAACAAGTATAGTAATTGTCGTTCTATCGATAATATAAGCATAATATGGCTAATAATATGAGTTAGATTGATAATAATAAGAGTAACAAGTATAGTAATCCTCGTTCAATCGATCATATAAGCATAATATGGCCAATAATATGAGTTAGATTGATAATAGTAAGAGTAACAAGTAAACTAATTGTCGTTCTATCGATAGTATAAGCATAATATGGCTAATAATATGAGTTAGATTGATAATAATAAGAGTAATAAGTATAGAAATTGTCGTTCAATCGATCATATAAGCATAATATGTCTAATAATATGAGTTAGATTGATAATAATATGAGTAACAAGTATAGTAATCCTCGTTGGATCGATCATATAAGCATAATATGGCTAATAATATGAGTTAGATGGATAATAATAAGAGTAATGAGTATAGTAATTGTCGTCCTATCGATCATATCCACATAATATGGCCAATAATATGAGTTAGATTGATATTAATAAGAGTAAGAAGTATAGTAATTGTCGTTCTATCGATAGTATAAGCATAATATGGCTAATAATATGAGTTAGATTGATAATAATGAAAGTAACAGGTTTAGAAATTGTCGTTCAATCGATCATATAAGCATAATATGGCTAGTAATATGAGTTAGATTGATAATAATAAGAATAATAAGTATAGTAATTGTCGTTCTATCGATCATATAAGCATAATATGGCTAATAATATGTGTTAGATTGATAATAATGAGAGTAACAAGTATAGGAATTGTCGCTCAATCGATCATATAAGCATAATATGGCTAGTAATATGAGTTAGATTGATAATAATAAGAGTAACAAGTACAGTAATTGTCGTTCTATCGATAATTTAAGCATAATATGGCTAATAATATGAGTTAGATTGATAATAATAAGAGTAACAAGTATAGCAATTGTCGTTCTATCGATCATATAAGCATTATATGGCTAATAATATGAGTTAGATTGATAATAATGAAAGTACCAGGTTTAGAAATTGTCGTTCAATCGATCATATAAGCATAATATGGCTAGTAATATGAGTTAGATTGATAATAATAAGAGTAACAAGTACAGTAATTGTCGTTCTATCGATAATTTAAGCATAATATGGCTAATAATATGAATTAGATTGGTCATAATAAGAGTAACAAGTATAGTAATTGTCGTTCTATCGATAATATAAGCATAATGTGGCTAATAATATGAGTTAGATTGGTAATAATAAGAGTAATAAGTACAGTAATCATCGTTCAATCGATCATATAAGCATAATATGGCCAATAATATGAGTTAGATTGATAATAGTAAGAGTAACAAGTAAACTAATTGTCGATCAATCGATCATATAAGCATAATATGGCTAATAATATGAGTTAGATTGATAATAGTAAGAGTAATAAGTACAGTAATCTTCGTTCAATCGATCATATAAGCATAATATGGCTAATAATATGAGTTAGATTGATAATAATAAGAGTAACAAGTATAGCAATTGTCGTTCTATCGATCATATAAGCATTATATGGCTAATAATATAAGTTAGATTGATAATAATGAGAGTAGCAAGTATAGTAATTGTCGTTCAATCTATCATATAAGCATAATATGGCTAATAATATGAGTTAGATTGATAATATTAACAGTAATAAGTGTAGTAATTGTCGTTCAATCGATCATATAAGAATAATATGGCTAATAATATGAGTTAGATTGATAATAATAAGAGTAATAAGTATAGTAATTGTCGTTCTATCGATCATATAAGCATAATATGGCTAATTATATGTGTTAGATTGATAATAATGAGAGTAACAAGTATAGGAATTGTCGCTCAATCGATCATATAAGCATAATATGGCTAATAATATGAGTTAGATTGATAATAATAAGAGTAACAAGTATAGCAATTGTCGTTCTATCGATAATATAAGCATAATATGGCTAATAATATGAGCTAGATTGATAATAATGAGCGTAACAAGTATAGTAATTGTCGTTCAATCGATCATATAAGCATAATATGGCTAATAATATGAGTTAGATTGATAATAATAAGAGTAATGAGTATAGTAATTGTCGTCCTATCGATCATATCCACATAATATGGCCAATAATATGAGTTAGATTGATATTAATAAGAGTAATAAGTACAGTAATCTTCGTTCAATCGATCATATAAGCATAATATGGCTAATAATATGAGTTAGATTGATAATAGTAAGAGTAATAAGTATAGTAATTGTCATTCTATCGATCATATAAGCATAATATGGCTAATAATATGAGTTAGATTGATAATAATGAAAGTAACAGGTTTAGAAATTGTCGTTCAATCGGTCATATAAGCATAATATGGCTAATAATATGAGTTAGATTGATAATAATAAGAGTAACAAGTATAGTAATTGTCGTTCTATCGATAATATAAGCATAATATGGCTAACAATATGAGTTAGATTGGTAATAATAAGAGTAGTAAGTACAGTAATCCTCGTTTAATCGATCATATAAGCATAATATGGCCAATAATATGAGTTAGATTGATAATAGTAAGAGTAACAAGTAAAGTAATTGTCGTTCTATCGATAGTATAAGCATAATATGGCTAATAATATGAGTTAGATTGGTAATAATAAGAGTAATGAGTACAGTAATTGTCGTTCTATCGATCATATAAGCATAATATGGCTAATAATATGAATTAGATTGATAATAATGAGAGTAACAAGTATAGAAATTGTCGTTCAATCGATCATATAAGCATAATATGGCTAATAATACGAGTTAGATTGATAATAATAAGAGCAACAAGTATAGTAATCCTCGTTCAATCGATCATATAAGCATAGTATGGCCAATAATATGGGTTAGATTGATAATAGTAAGAGTAATAAGTATAGTAATTGTCATTCTATCGATCATATAAGCATAATATGGCTAATAATATGAGTTAGATTGATAATAATGAAAGTAACAGGTTTAGAAATTGTCGTTCAATCGGTCATATAAGCATAATATGGCTAATAATATGAATTAGATTGATAATAATGAGAGTAACAAGTATAGTAATTTTCGTTCTATCGATAATATAAGCATAATATGGCTAATAATACGAGTTGGATTGATAATAATGAGAGTAACAAGTATAGTAATTGTCGTTCAATCGATCATATGAGCATAATATGTCTAATAATATGAGTTAGATTGGTAAAAGTAAGAGTAATAAGTATAGTAATTGTCATTCTATCGATCATATAAGCATAATATGGCCAATAATATGAGTTAGATTGATAATAGTAACAGTAATAAGTGTAGTAATTGTCGTTCAATCGATCATATAAGCATAATATGGCTAATAATATGAGTTTGATTGATAATTTAAGCATAATATGGCTAATAATATGAGTTAGATTGGTAATAATAAGAGTAACAAGTATAGTAATTGTCGTTCTAGCGATAATACAAGCATAATATGGTTAATAATATGAGTTAGATTGATAATAATAAGAGTAATATGTATAGTAATTGTCGTTCTATCGATCATATAAGCATAACATGGCTAATAATATGAGTTAGATTCATAATAGTAAGAGGAATAAGTATAGTAATTGTCATTCTATCCATCATATAAGCATAATCCGGCTAATAATATGAGTTAGATTAATAATAATAAGAGTAACAAGTATAGTAATTGTCGTTCAATCGGTCATATAAGCATAATATGGCTAATAATATGAGTTAGATTGATAATAATAAGAGTAACAAGTATAGTAATTGTCGTTCTATCGATAATATAAGCATAATATGGCTAATAATATGAGTTAGATTGGTAATAATAAGAGTAGTAAGTACAATAATCCTCGTTCAATCGATCATATAAGCATAATATGGCCAATAATATGAGTTAGATTGATAATAGTAAGAGTAACAAGTAAAGTAATTGTCGTTCTATCGATAGTATAAGCATAATATGGCTAATAATATGAGTTAGATTGATAATAATAAGAGTAATGAGTACAGTAATTGTCGTCCTATCGATCATATCCACATAATATGGCCAATAATATGAGTTAGATTGATAATAATAAGAGTAACAAGTATAGGAATTGTCGCTCAATCGATCATATAAGCATAATATGGCTAATAATATGAGTTAGATTGATAATAATAAGAGTAACAAGTATAGTAATTGTCGTTCTATCGATAATTTAAGCATAATATGGCTAATAATATGAGTTAGATTGATAATAATAAGAGTAACAGGTATAGTAATTGTCGTTCTATCGATAATATAAGCATAATATGGCTAATAATATGAGTTAGATTGATAATAATAAGTGTAATGGGTATAGTAATTGTCGTCCTATCAATCATATCCACATAATATGGCCAATAATATGAGTTAGATTGATAATAATAAGAGTAATAAGTATAGTAATTGTCGTTCTATCGATCATATAAGCATAATATGGCAAATAATATGAGTTAGATTGATAATAATAAGAGTAATAAGTACAGTAATCTTCGTTCAATCGATCATATAAGCATAATATGGCTAATAATATGAGTTAGATTCATAAAAGCAAGAGTAATAAGTATAGTAATTGTCATTCTATCGATCATATAAGCATAATATGGCTAATAATATGAGTTAGATTGATAATAATGAAAGTAACAGGTTTAGAAATTGTCGTTCAATCGATCATATAAGCATAATATGGCCAATAATATGAGTTAGATTGATAATAGTAAGAGTAACAAGTAAAGTAATTGTCGTTCTATCGATAGTATAAGCATAGTATGGCTAATAATATGAGTTAGATTGATAATAATAAGAGTAATGAGTATAGTAATTGTCGTCCTATCGATCATATACACATAATATGGCCAATAATATGAGTTAGATTGATATTAATAAGAGTAATAAGTATAGTAATTGTCGTTCTATCGATCATATAAGCATAATATGGCTAATAATATGAGCTAGATTGATAATAATAAGAGTAATAAGTATTGTAATTGTCGTTCTATCGATCATATAAGCTTAATATGGCTAATAATATGAGTTAGATTGATAATAATAAGAGTAATGGGTATAGTAATTGTCGTCCTATCGATCATATCCACTTAATATGGCCAATAATATGAGTTAGAGTGATAATAATAAGAGTAACAAGTATAGTAATTGATGTTCTATCGATAATATAAGCATAATATGGCTAATAATATGAGATAGATTGGTAATAATAAGAGTAATAAGTACAGTAATCCTCGTTCAACCGATCATATAAGCATAATATGGCCAATAATATGAGTTAGATTGATAATAGTAAGAGTAACAAGTAAAGTAATTGTCGTTCTATCGAAAGTATAAGCATAATATGGCTAATAATATGAGTTAGATTGATAATAATAAGAGTAATGAGTATAGTAATTGTCGTTCTATCGATCATATAAGCATAATATGGCTAATAATATGAGGTAGATTGATAATAATGAAAGTAACAGGTTTAGAAATTGTCGTTCAATCGATCATGTAAGCATAATATGGCTAATAATATGAGTTAGATTGATAATAATAAGAGTAACAAGTATAGCAATTGTCGTTCTATCGATAATATAAGCATAATATGGCTAATAATATGAGTTTGATTGATAATAATGAGAGTAACAAGTATAGTAATTGTCGTTCAATCGATCATATAAGCATAATATGGCTAATAATATGAGTTAGATTGATAATAATAAGAGTAATGAGTATAGTAATTGTCGTCCTATCGATCATATCCACATAATATGGCCAATAATATGAGTTAGATTGATATTAATAAGAGTAATAAGTACAGTAATCTTCGTTCAATCGATCATACAAGCATAATATGGCTAATAATATGAGTTAGATTGATAATAGTAAGAGTAATAAGTATAGTAATTGTCATTCTATCGATCATATAAGCATAATATGGCTAATAATATGAGTTAGATTGATAATAATGAAAGTAACAGGTTTAGAAATTGTCGTTCAATCGGTCATATAAGCATAATATGGCTAATAATATGAGTTAGATTGATAATAATAAGAGTAACAAGTATAGTAATTGTCGTTCTATCGATAATATAAGCATAATATGGCTAATAATATGAGTTAGATTGGTAATAATAAGAGTAGTAAGTACAGTAATCCTCGTTCAATCGATCATATAAGCATAATATGGCCAATAATATGAGTTAGATTGATAATAGTAAGAGTAACAAGTAAAGTAATTGTCGTTCTATCGATAGTATAAGCATAATATGGCTAATAATATGAGTTAGATTGGTAATAATAAGAGTAATGAGTACAGTAATTGTCGTTCTATCGATCATATAAGCATAATATGGCTAATAATATGAATTAGATTGATAATAATGAGAGTAACAAGTATAGAAATTGTCGTTCAATCGATCATATAAGCATAATATGGCTAATAATACGAGTTAGATTGATAATAATAAGAGCAACAAGTATAGTAATCCTCGTTCAATCGATCATATAAGCATAGTATGGCCAATAATATGGGTTAGATTGATAATAGTAAGAGTAATAAGTATAGTAATTGTCATTCTATCGATCATATAAGCATAATATGGCTAATAATATGAGTTAGATTGATAATAATGAAAGTAACAGGTTTAGAAATTGTCGTTCAATCGGTCATATAAGCATAATATGGCTAATAATATGAATTAGATTGATAATAATGAGAGTAACAAGTATAGTAATTTTCGTTCTATCGATAATATAAGCATAATATGGCTAATAATACGAGTTGGATTGATAATAATGAGAGTAACAAGTATAGTAATTGTCGTTCAATCGATCATATGAGCATAATATGTCTAATAATATGAGTTAGATTGGTAAAAGTAAGAGTAATAAGTATAGTAATTGTCATTCTATCGATCATATAAGCATAATATGGCCAATAATATGAGTTAGATTGATAATAGTAACAGTAATAAGTGTAGTAATTGTCGTTCAATCGATCATATAAGCATAATATGGCTAATAATATGAGTTTGATTGATAATTTAAGCATAATATGGCTAATAATATGAGTTAGATTGGTAATAATAAGAGTAACAAGTATAGTAATTGTCGTTCTAGCGATAATACAAGCATAATATGGTTAATAATATGAGTTAGATTGATAATAATAAGAGTAATATGTATAGTAATTGTCGTTCTATCGATCATATAAGCATAACATGGCTAATAATATGAGTTAGATTCATAATAGTAAGAGGAATAAGTATAGTAATTGTCATTCTATCCATCATATAAGCATAATCCGGCTAATAATATGAGTTAGATTAATAATAATAAGAGTAACAAGTATAGTAATTGTCGTTCAATCGGTCATATAAGCATAATATGGCTAATAATATGAGTTAGATTGATAATAATAAGAGTAACAAGTATAGTAATTGTCGTTCTATCGATAATATAAGCATAATATGGCTAATAATATGAGTTAGATTGGTAATAATAAGAGTAGCAAGTACAATAATCCTCGTTCAATCGATCACATAAGCATAATATGGACAATAATATGAGTTAGATTGATAATAGTAAGAGTAACAAGTAAAGTAATTGTCGTTCTATCGATAGTATAAGCATAATATGGCTAATAATATGAGTTAGATTGGTAATAATAAGAGTAATGAGTAAAGTAATTGTCGTTCTATCGATCATATAAGCATAATATGGCTAATAATATGAATTAGATTGATAATAATGAGAGTAACAAGTATAGAAATTGTCGTTCAATCGATCATATAAGCATAATATGGCTAATAATACGAGTTAGATTGATAATAATAAGAGCAACAAGTATAGTAATCCTCGTTCAATCGATCATATAAGCATAGTATGGCCAATAATATGGGTTAGATTGATAATAGTAAGAGTAATAAGTATAGTAATTGTCATTCTATCGATCATATAAGCATAATATGGCTAATAATATGAGTTAGATTGATAATAATGAAAGTAACAGGTTTAGAAATTGTCGTTCAATCGGTCATATAAGCATAATATGGCTAATAATATGAATTAGATTGATAATAATGAGAGTAACAAGTATAGTAATTTTCGTTCTATCGATAATATAAGCATAATATGGCTAATAATACGAGTTGGATTGATAATAATGAGAGTAACAAGTATAGTAATTGTCGTTCAATCGATCATATGAGCATAATATGTCTAATAATATGAGTTAGATTGGTAAAAGTAAGAGTAATAAGTATAGTAATTGTCATTCTATCGATCATATAAGCATAATATGGCCAATAATATGAGTTAGATTGATAATAGTAACAGTAATAAGTGTAGTAATTGTCGTTCAATCGATCATATAAGCATAATATGGCTAATAATATGAGTTTGATTGATAATTTAAGCATAATATGGCTAATAATATGAGTTAGATTGGTAATAATAAGAGTAACAAGTATAGTAATTGTCGTTCTAGCGATAATACAAGCATAATATGGTTAATAATATGAGTTAGATTGATAATAATAAGAGTAATATGTATAGTAATTGTCGTTCTATCGATCATATAAGCATAACATGGCTAATAATATGAGTTAGATTCATAATAGTAAGAGGAATAAGTATAGTAATTGTCATTCTATCCATCACTTAAGCATAATCCGGCTAATAATATGAGTTAGATTAATAATAATAAGAGTAACAAGTATAGTAATTGTCGTTCAATCGATCATATAAGCATAATATGGCGAATGATATGAGTTAGATTGATAATAATATGAGTAACAAGCATAGTATATGTCGTTCTATCGATAATATAAGCTTAATATGGCTAATAATATGAGTTAGATTGATAAAAGTAAGATTAATAAGTATAGTAACTGTCATTCTATCGATCATATAAGCATAATATGGCTAATAATATGAGTTAGATTGATAATAATGAAAGTAACAAGTTTAGAATTTGTCGTTCAATCGATCATACAAGCATAATATGGCTAATAATATGAGTTAGATTGATAATAATAAGAGTAACAGGTATAGTAATTGTCGTTCTATCGATAATATAAGCATAATATGGCTAATAATATGAGTTAGATTGATAATAATAAGAGTAATGGGTATAGTAATTGTCGTCCTATCAATCATATCCACATAATATGGCCAATAATATGAGTTAGATTGATAATAATAAGAGTAATAAGTATAGTAATTGTCGTTCTATCGATAATATAAGCATAATATGGCTAATAATACGAGTTGGATTGATAATAATGAGAGTAACAAGTATAGTAATTGTCGTTCAATCGATCATATGAGCATAATATGTCTAATAATATGAGTTAGATTGGTAAAAGTAAGAGTAATAAGTATAGTAATTGTCATTCTATCGATCATATAAGCATAATATGGCCAATAATATGAGTTAGATTGATAATAGTAACAGTAATAAGTGTAGTAATTGTCGTTCAATCGATCATATAAGCATAATATGGCTAATAATATGAGTTTGATTGATAATTTAAGCATAATATGGCTAATAATATGAGTTAGATTGGTAATAATAAGAGTAACAAGTATAGTAATTGTCGTTCTAGCGATAATACAAGCATAATATGGTTAATAATATGAGTTAGATTGATAATAATAAGAGTAATATGTATAGTAATTGTCGTTCTATCGATCATATAAGCATAACATGGCTAATAATATGAGTTAGATTCATAATAGTAAGAGGAATAAGTATAGTAATTGTCATTCTATCCATCATATAAGCATAATCCGGCTAATAATATGAGTTAGATTAATAATAATAAGAGTAACAAGTATAGTAATTGTCGTTCAATCGATCATATAAGCATAATATGGCGAATGATATGAGTTAGATTGATAATAATATGAGTAACAAGCATAGTATATGTCGTTCTATCGATAATATAAGCTTAATATGGCTAATAATATGAGTTAGATTGATAAAAGTAAGATTAATAAGTATAGTAACTGTCATTCTATCGATCATATAAGCATAATATGGCTAATAATATGAGTTAGATTGATAATAATGAAAGTAACAGGTTTAGAATTTGTCGTTCAATCGATCATACAAGCATAATATGGCTAATAATATGAGTTAGATTGATAATAATAAGAGTAACAGGTATAGTACTTGTCGTTCTATCGATAATATAAGCATAATATGGCTAATAATATGAGTTAGATTGATAATAATAAGAGTAATGGGTATAGTAATTGTCGTCCTATCAATCATATCCACATAATATGGCCAATAATATGAGTTAGATTGATAATAATAAGAGTAATAAGTATAGTAATTGTCGTTCTATCGATCATATAAGCATAATATGGCTAATAATATGAGTTAGATTGATAATTATAAGAGTAATGAGTATAGTAATTGTCGTCCTATCGATCATATCCACATAATATGGCCAATAATATGAGTTAGATTGATAATAATAAGAGTAACAAGTATAGTAATTGTCGTTCAATCGATCATATGAGCATAATATGTCTAATAATATGAGTTAGATTGGTAAAAGTAAGAGTAATAAGTATAGTAATTGTCATTCTATCGATCATATAAGCATAATATGGCCAATAATATGAGTTAGATTGATAATAGTAACAGGAATAAGTGTAGTAATTGTCGTTCAATCGATCATATAAGCATAATATGGCTAATAATATGAGTTAGATTGATAATAATAAGAGTAATAAGTATAGTAATTGTCGCTCTATCGATCATATAAGCATAATATGGCTAATAATATGTGTTAGATTGATAATAATGAGAGTAACAAGTATAGGAATTGTCGCTCAATCGATCATATAAGCATAATATGGCTAATAATATGAGTTAGATTGATAATAATAAGAGTAACAAGTATAGTAATTGTCGTTCTATCGATAATTTAAGCATAATATGGCTAATAATATGAGTTAGATTGGTAATAATAAGAGTAACAAGTATAGTAATTGTCGTTCTATCGATAATATAAGCATAATATTGTTAATAATATGAGTTAGATTTATAATAATAAGAGTAATAAGAATAGTAATTGTCGCTCTATCGATCACTTAAGCATAATATGGCTAATAATATGGGTTAGATTGATAATAATAAGAGTAACAAGTATAGTAATTGTCGTTCAATCGATATTATAAGCATAATGTGGCTAATAATATGAGTTAGATTGATAATAATAAGAGTAATGAGTATAGTAATTGTCGTCCTATCGATCATATAAGCATAATATTGTTAATAATATGAGTTAGATTGATAATAGTGAGTGTAATAAGTATAGTAATTGTCGTCCTATCGATCATACCTGCATAATATGGTTAATAATATGAGTTAGATTGGTAATAATAAGAGTAGTAAGTACAGTAATCCTCGTTCAATCGATCATATAAGCATAATATGGCCAATAATATGAGTTAGATTGATAACAGTAAGAGTAACAAGTAAAGTAATTGTCGTTCTATCGATAGTATAAGCATAATATGGCTAATAATATGAGTTAGATTGGTAATAATAAGAGTAATGAGTACAGTAATTGTCGTTCTATCGATCATATAAGCATAATATGGCTAATAATATGAGTTAGATTGATAATAATGAGAGTAACAAGTATAGAAATTGTCGCTCAATCGATCATATAAGCATAATATGGCTAATAATATGAGTTAGATTGATAATAATAAGAGTAATGAGTATAGTAATTGTCGCTCTATCGATCACTTAAGCATAATATGGCTAATAATATAGGTTAGATCGATAATAATAAGAGTAACAAGTATGGTAATTGTCGTTCTATCGATCATATCAGCATAATATGGCTAATAATATGAGTTAGATTGATAATAATGAGAGTAACAAGTATAGAAATTGTCGCTCAATCGATCATATAAGCATAATATGGCTAATAATATGAGTTAGATTGATAATAATAAGAGTAACAAGTATAGTAATCCTCATTCAATCGATCATATAAGCATAATATGGCCAATAATATGAGTTAGATAGATAATAGTAAGAGTAACAAATAAAGTAATTGTCGTTCTATCGATAGTATAAGCATAATATGGCTAATAATATGAGTTAGATTGATAATAATAAGAGTAATGAGTACAGTAATTGTCGTCCTATCGATCATATCCACATAATATGGCCAATAATATGAGTTAGATTGAAATAATGACAGTAATAAGTATAGTAATTGTCGTTCTATCGATCATATAAGCATAATATGGCTAATAATATGAGTTAGATTGATAATAATACGAGTAATGAGTATAGTAATTGTCGTCCTATCGATCATATCCACATAATATGGCCAATAATAGGAGTTAGATTGATAATAATAAGAGTAACAAGTATAGGAATTGTCGCTCAATCGATCATATAAGCATAATATGGCTAATAATATGAGTTAGATTGATAATAATAAGAGTAACAAGTATAGTAATTGTCGTTCTATCGATAATTTAAGCATAATATGGCTAATAATAATAGTTAGATTGGTAATAATAAGAGTAACAAGTATAGTAATTGTCGTTCTAGCGATAATATAAGCTTAATATGGTTAATAATATGAGTTAGATTGATAATAATAAGAGTAATATGTATAGTAATTGTCGTTCTATCGATCATATAAGCATAACATGGCTAATAATATGAGTTAGATTCATAATAGTAAGAGGAATAAGTATAGTAATTGTCATTCTATCCATCATATAAGCATAATCCGGCTAATAATATGACTTAGATTAATAATAATAAGAGTAACAAGTATAGTAATTGTCGTTCTATCGATAATATAAGCATAATATGGCTAATAATATGAGTTAGATTGATAATAATGAGAGTAACAAGTATAGTAATTGTCGTTCAATCGATCATATAAGCATAATATGGCTAATAATATGAGTTAGATTGATAAAAGTAAGATTAATAAGTATAGTAATTGTCATTCTATCGATCATATAAGCATAATATGGCTAATAATATGAGTTAGATTGATAATAATGAAAGTAACAGGTTTAGAAATTGTCGTTCAATCGATCATACAAGCATAATATGGCTAATAATATGAGTTAGATTGATAATAATAAGAGTAACAGGTATAGTAATTGTCGTTCTATCGATAATATAAGTATAATATGGCTAATAATATGAGTTAGATTGATAATAATAAGAGTAACAAGTATAGTAATTGTCGTTCAATCGATATTATAAGCATACTACGGCTAATAATATGAGTTAGATTGATAATAATAAGAGTAACAAGTATAGTAATTGTCGTTCTATCGATAATTTAAGCATAATATGGATAATAATATGAGTTAGATTGATAACAGCAAGAGTAATAAGTATAGTAATTGTCGTTCTATCTATTATATAAGCATAATATGGCTAATAATATGAGTTAGATTGATAATAGTAACAGTAATAAGTGTAGTAATTGTCGTTCAATCGATCATATAAGCATAATATGGCTAATAATATGAGTTAGATTGATAATAATAAGAGTAATAAGTATAGTAATTGTCGTTCTATCGATCATATAAGCATAATATGGCTAATAATATGTGTTAGATTGATAATAATGAGAGTAACAAGTATAGGAATTGTCGCTCAATCGATCATATAAGCATAATATGGCTAATAATATGAGTTAGATTGATAATAATAAGAGTAACAAGTATAGTAATTGTCGTTCTATCGATAATTTAAGCATAATATGGCTAATAATATGAGTTAGATTGGTAATAATAAGAGTAACAAGTATAGTAATTGTCGTTCTATCGATAATATAAGCATAATATTGTTAATAATATGAGTTAGATTTATAATAATAAGAGTAATAAGTATAGTAATTGTCGCTCTATCGATCACTTAAGCATAATATGGCTAATAATATAGGTTAGATCGATAATAATAAGAGTAACAAGTATGGTAATTGTCGTTCTATCGATCATATAAGCATAATATGGCTAATAATATGAGTTAGATTGATAATAATGAGAGTAACAAGTATAGAAATTGTCGCTCAATCGATCATATAAGCATAATATGGCTAATAATATGAGTTAGATTGATAATAATAAGAGTAACAAGTATAGTAATCCTCATTCAATCGATCATATAAGCATAATATGGCCAATAATATGAGTTAGATAGATAATAGTAAGAGTAACAAATAAAGTAATTGTCGTTCTATCGATAGTATAAGCATAATATGGCTAATAATATGAGTTAGATTGATAATAATAAGAGTAATGAGTACAGTAATTGTCGTCCTATCGATCATATCCACATAATATGGCCAATAATATGAGTTAGATTGAAATAATGACAGTAATAAGTATAGTAATTGTCGTTCTATCGATCATATAAGCATAATATGGCTAATAATATGAGTTAGATTGATAATAATAAGAGTAATGAGTATAGTAATTGTCGTCCTATCGATCATATCCACATAATATGGCCAATAATAGGAGTTAGATTGATAATAATAAGAGTAACAAGTATAGGAATTGTCGCTCAATCGATCATATAAGCATAATATGGCTAATAATATGAGTTAGATTGATAATAATAAGAGTAACAAGTATAGTAATTGTCGTTCTATCGATAATTTAAGCATAATATGGCTAATAATAATAGTTAGATTGGTAATAATAAGAGTAACAAGTATAGTAATTGTCGTTCTAGCGATAATATAAGCTTAATATGGTTAATAATATGAGTTAGATTGATAATAATAAGAGTAATATGTATAGTAATTGTCGTTCTATCGATCATATAAGCATAACATGGCTAATAATATGAGTTAGATTCATAATAGTAAGAGGAATAAGTATAGTAATTGTCATTCTATCCATCATATAAGCATAATCCGGCTAATAATATGACTTAGATTAATAATAATAAGAGTAACAAGTATAGTAATTGTCGTTCAATCGATCATATAAGCATAATATAGCGAATGATATGAGTTAGATTGATAATAATATGAGTAACAAGCATAGTATATGTCGTTCTATCGATAATATAAGCATAATATGGCTAATAATATGAGTTAGATTGATAAAAGTAAGATTAATAAGTATAGTAACTGCCATTCTATCGATCATATAAGCATAATATGGCTAATAATATGAGTTAGATTGATAATAATGAAAGTAACAGGTTTAGAAATTGTCGTTCAATCGATCATACAAGCATAATATGGCTAATAATATGAGTTAGATTGATAATAATAAGAGTAACAGGTATAGTAATTGTCGTTCTATCGATAATATAAGCATAATATGGCTAATAATATGAGTTAGATTGATAATAATGAGAGTAACAAGTATAGTAATTGTCGTTCAATCGATCATATAAGCATAATATGGCTAATAATATGAGTTAGATTGATAAAAGTAAGATTAATAAGTATAGTAATTGTCATTCTATCGATCATATAAGCATAATATGGCTAATAATATGAGTTAGATTGATAATAATGAAAGTAACAGGTTTAGAAATTGTCGTTCAATCGATCATACAAGCATAATATGGCTAATAATATGAGTTAGATTGATAATAATAAGAGTAACAGGTATAGTAATTGTCGTTCTATCGATAATATAAGTATAATATGGCTAATAATATGAGTTAGATTGATAATAATAAGAGTAACAAGTATAGTAATTGTCGTTCAATCGATATTATAAGCATACTACGGCTAATAATATGAGTTAGATTGATAATAATAAGAGTAACAAGTATAGTAATTGTCGTTCTATCGATAATTTAAGCATAATATGGATAATAATATGAGTTAGATTGATAACAGCAAGAGTAATAAGTATAGTAATTGTCGTTCTATCTATTATATAAGCATAATATGGCTAATAATATGTGTTAGATTGATAATAATGAGAGTAGCAAGTATAGGAATTGTCGCTCAATCGATCATATAAGCATAATATGGCTAATAATATGAGTTAGATTGATAATAATAAGAGTAACAAGTATAGTAATTGTCGTTCTATCGATAATTTAAGCATAATATGGCTAATAATATGAGTTAGATTGATAATAATAAGAGTAACAAGTATAGTAATTGTCGTTCTATCGATAATTTAAGCATAATATGGCTAATAATATGAGTTAGATTGATAATAATAAGAGTAATAAGTATAGTAATTGTCGTCCAATCGATCATATAAGCATAATATGGCTAATAATATGAGTTAGATTGATAATAATAAGAGTAATAAGTACAGTAATCTTCGTTCAATCGATCATATAAGCATAATATGGCTAATAGTATGAGTTACATTGATAATAGTAAGAGTAACAAGTATAGTAATTGTCGTTCAATCGATCATATAAGCATAATATGGCGAATGATATGAGTTAGATTGATAATAATATGAGTAACAAGCATAGTATATGTCGTTCTATCGATAATATAAGCATAATATGGCTAATAATATGAGTTAGATTGGTAATAATAAGTGTAATAAGTACAGTAATCTTCGTTCAATCGATCATATAAGCATAATACGGCTAATAATATGAGTTAGCTTGACAATAGTAGGAGCAATAAGTATAGTAATTGTCATTCTATCGATCATATAAGCATAATATGGCTAATAATATGAGTTAGATTGATAATAATGAGAGTAACAAGTATAGTAATTGTCGTTCAATCGATCATATAAGCATAATACGGCTAATAATATGAGTTAGATTGATAAAAGTAAGATTAATAAGTATAGTAATTGTCATTCTATCGATCATATAAGCATAATATGGCTAATAATATGAGTTAGATTGATAATAATGAAAGTAACAGGTTTAGAAATTGTCGTTCAATCGATCATACAAGCATAATATGGCTAATAATATGAGTTAGATTGATAATAATAAGAGTAACAGGTATAGTAATTGTCGTTCTATCGATAATATAAGTATAATATGGCTAATAATATGAGTTAGATTGATAACAGCAAGAGTAATAAGTATAGTAATTGTCGTTCTATCGATCATATAAGCATAATATGGCTAATAATATGTGTTAGATTGATAATAATGAGAGTAACAGGTTTAGAAATTGTCGTTCAATCGATCATATAAGCATAATATGGCTAATAATATGAGTTAGATTGATAATAATAAGAGTAACAAGTATAGTAATTGTCGTTCAATTGATATTATAAGCATAATACGGCTAATAATATGAGTTAGATTGATAATAATAAGAGTAACAAGTATAGTAATTGTCGTTCTATCGATAATTTAAGCATAATATGGATAATAATATGAGTTAGATTGATAACAGCAAGAGTAATAAGTATAGTAATTGTCGTTCTATCTATTATATAAGCATAATATGGCTAATAATATGTGTTAGATTGATAATAATGAGAGTAGCAAGTATAGGAATTGTCGCTCAATCGATCATATAAGCATAATATGGCTAATAATATGAGTTAGATTGATAATAATAAGAGTAACAAGTATAGTAATTGTCGTTCTATCGATAATTTAAGCATAATATGGCTAATAATATGAGTTAGATTGATAATAATAAGAGTAACAAGTATAGTAATTGTCGTTCTATCGATAATTTAAGCATAATATGGCTAATAATATGAGTTAGATTGATAATAATAAGAGTAATAAGTATAGTAATTGTCGTCCAATCGATCATATAAGCATAATATGGCTAATAATATGAGTTAGATTGATAATAATAAGAGTAATAAGTACAGTAATCTTCGTTCAATCGATCATATAAGCATAATATGGCTAATAGTATGAGTTACATTGATAATAGTAAGAGTAACAAGTATAGTAATTGTCGTTCAATCGATCATATAAGCATAATATGGCGAATGATATGAGTTAGATTGATAATAATATGAGTAACAAGCATAGTATATGTCGTTCTATCGATAATATAAGCATAATATGGCTAATAATATGAGTTAGATTGGTAATAATAAGTGTAATAAGTACAGTAATCTTCGTTCAATCGATCATATAAGCATAATACGGCTAATAATATGAGTTAGCTTGACAATAGTAGGAGCAATAAGTATAGTAATTGTCATTCTATCGATCATATAAGCATAATATGGCTAATAATATGAGTTAGATTGATAATAATGAGAGTAACAAGTATAGTAATTGTCGTTCAATCGATCATATAAGCATAATACGGCTAATAATATGAGTTAGATTGATAAAAGTAAGATTAATAAGTATAGTAATTGTCATTCTATCGATCATATAAGCATAATATGGCTAATAATATGAGTTAGATTGATAATAATGAAAGTAACAGGTTTAGAAATTGTCGTTCAATCGATCATACAAGCATAATATGGCTAATAATATGAGTTAGATTGATAATAATAAGAGTAACAGGTATAGTAATTGTCGTTCTATCGATAATATAAGTATAATATGGCTAATAATATGAGTTAGATTGATAACAGCAAGAGTAATAAGTATAGTAATTGTCGTTCTATCGATCATATAAGCATAATATGGCTAATAATATGTGTTAGATTGATAATAATGAGAGTAACAGGTTTAGAAATTGTCGTTCAATCGATCATATAAGCATAATATGGCTAATAATATGAGTTAGATTGATAATAATAAGAGTAACAAGTATAGTAATTGTCGTTCAATTGATATTATAAGCATAATACGGCTAATAATATGAGTTAGATTGATAATAATAAGAGTAACAAGTATAGTAATTGTCGTTCTATCGATAATTTAAGCATAATATGGATAATAATATGAGTTAGATTGATAACAGCAAGAGTAATAAGTATAGTAATTGTCGTTCTATCGATCATATAAGCATAATATGGCTAATAATATGTGTTAGATTGATAATAATGAGAGTAACAGGTTTAGAAATTGTCGTTCAATCGATCATATAAGCATAATATGGCTAATAATATGAGTTAGATTGATAATAATAAGAGTAACAAGTATAGTAATTGTCGTTCTATCGATAATATAAGCATAATATGGCCAATAATATGAGTTAGATTGATAATAATAAGAGTAATAAGTACAGTAATCTTCGTTCAATCGATCATATAAGCATAATATGGCTAATAGTATGAGTTACATTGATAATAGTAAGAGTAACAAGTATAGTAATTGTCGTTCAATCGATCATATAAGCATAATATGGCGAATGATATGAGTTAGATTGATAATAATATGAGTAACAAGCATAGTATATGTCGTTCTATCGATAATATAAGCATAATATGGCTAATAATATGAGTTAGATTGGTAATAATAAGTGTAATAAGTACAGTAATCTTCGTTCAATCGATCATATAAGCATAATATGGCTAATAATATGAGTTAGATTGATAATAATAAGAGTAACAAGTATAGTAATTGTCGTTCTATCGATAATTTAAGCATAATATGGCTAATAATATGAGTTAGATTGATAATAATGAAAGTAACAGGTTTAGAAATTGTCGTTCAATCGATCATACAAGCATAATATGGCTAATAATATGAGTTAGATTGATAATAATAATAGTAACAGGTATAGTAATTGTCGTTCTATCGATAATATAAGCATAATATGGCTAATAATATGAGTTAGATTGATAATAATGAGAGTAACAAGTATAGTAATTGTCGTTCAATCGATCATATAAGCATAATATGGCTAATAATATGAGTTAGATTGATAAAAGTAAGATTAATAAGTATAGTAATTGTCATTCTATCGATCATATAAGCATAATATGGCTAATAATATGAGTTAGATTGATAATAATGAAAGTAACAGGTTTAGAAATTGTCGTTCAATCGATCATACAAGCATAATATGGCTAATAATATGAGTTAGATTGATAATAATAAGAGTAACAGGTATAGTAATTGTCGCTCTATCGATCACTTAAGCATAATATGGCTAATAATATAGGTTAGATCGATAATAATAAGAGTAACAAGTATGGTAATTGTCGTTCTATCGATCATATAAGCATAATATGGCTAATAATATGAGTTAGATTGATATTAATAAGAGTAACAAGTATAGAAATTGTCGCTCAATCGATCATATAAGCATAATATGGCTAATAATATGAGTTTGATTGATAATAATGAAAGTAACAGGTTTAGAAATTGTCGTTCAATCGATCATATAAGCATAATATGGCTAATAATATGAGTTAGATTGATACTAATAAGAGTAACAAGTATAGTAATTGTCGTTCTATCGATAATATAAGCATAATATGGCTAATAATATGAGTTAGATTGATAATAATAAGAGTAATGAGTATAGCAATTGTCGTTCTATCGATCATATAAGCATTATATGGCTAATAATATGAGTTAGATTCATAAAAGTAAGAGTAATAAGTATAGTAGTTGTCGTTCTATCGATCATATAAGCATTATATGGCTAATAATATGAGTTAGATTGATAATAATGAGAGTAACAAGTATAGTAATTGTCGTTCCATCGATCATATAAGCATAATATGGCTAATAATATGAGTTAGGTTGATAATAATAAGAGTAATAAGTATTGTAATTGTCGTTCTATCGATCATATAAGCTTAATATGGCTAATAATATGAGTTAGATTGATAAAAATAAGAGTAATGGGTATAGTAATTGTCGTCCTATCAATCATATCCACATAATATGGCCAATAATATGAGTTAGATTGATAATAATAAGAGTAACAAGTATCGTAATTGTCGTTCTATCGATAATATAAGCATAATATGGCTAATAATATGAGTTAGATTGGTAATAATAAGAGTAATAAGTATAGTAATTGTCGTTCTATCGATCATATAAGCATAATATGGCAAATAATATGAGTTAGATTGATAATAACAAGAGTAATAAGTACAGTAATCTTCGTTCAATCGATCATATAAGCATAATATGGTTAATAATATGAGTTAGATTGATAATAATAAGAGTAATGAGTACAGTAATCTTCGTTCAATCGATCATATAAGCATAATATGGTTAATAATATGAGTTAGATTGATAATAATAAGAGTAACAAGTATAGCAATTGTCGTTCTATCGATCATATAAGCATAATATGGCTAATAATATGAGTTAGATTGATAATAATAAGAGTAATAAGTATAGTAATTGCCGTTCAATCGATCATATAAGCATAATATGGCTAATAATATGAGTTAGATTGATAATAATAAGAGTAATAAGTATAGTAATCTTCGTTCAATCGATCATATAAGCATAATATGTCTAATAATATGAGTTAGATTGATAATAATGAGAGTAACAAGTATAGTAATTGTCGTTCAATCGATCATATAAGCATAATATGGCTAATAATATGAGTTAGATTGATAATAATAAGAGTAATGAGTATAGTAATTGTCGTCCTGTCGATCATATAAGCATAATATGGCTAATAATATGAGTTAGATTGATAATAGTAACAGTAATAAGTGTAGTAATTGTCGTTCAATCGATCATATAAGCATAATATGGCTAATAATATGAGTTAGATTGATAATAATAAGAGTAGTAAGTATAGTAATTGTCGTTCTATCGATCATATAAGCATAATATGTCTAATAATATGTGTTAGATTGATAATAATGAGAGTAACAAGTATAGGAATTGTCGCTCAATCGATCATATAAGCATAATATGGCTAGTAATATGAGTTAGATTGATAATAATAAGAGTAACAAGTACAGTAATTGTCGTTCTATCGATAATTTAAGCATAATATGGCTAATAATATGAGTTAGATTGGTAATAATAAGAGTAACAAATATAGTAATTGTCGTTCTATCGATAATATAAGCATAATGTGGCTAATAATATGAGTTAGATTGGTAATAATAAGAGTAATAAGTACAGTAATCCTCGTTCAATCGATCATATAAGCATAATATAGCCAATAATATGAGTTAGATTGATAATAGTAAGAGTAACAAGTAAACTAATTGTCGATCAATCGATCATATAAGCATAATATGGCTAATAATATGAGTTAGATTGATAATAATAAGAGTAACAAGTACAGTAATTGTCGTTCTATCGATCATATAAGCATAATATGTCTAATAATATGAGTTAGATTGGTAAAAGTAAGAGTAATAAGTATAGTAATTGTCATTCTATCGATCATATAAGCATAATATGGCTAATAATATGAGTTAGATTGATAATAATAACAGTAATAAGTGTAGTAATTGTCGTTCAATCGATCATATAAGCATAATATGGCTAATAATATGAGTTAGATTGATAATAATAAGAGTAATGAGTATAGTAATTGTCATCCTATCGATCATATCCACATAATATGGCCAATAGTATGAGTTAGATTGATATTAATAAGAGTAATAAGTATAGTAATTGTCGTTCCATCGATCATATAAGCATAATATGGCTAACAATATGAGTTAGATTGATAATAGTAAGAGTAACAAGTAAAGTAATTGTCGTTCTATCGATAGTATAAGCATAATATGGCTAATAATATGAGTTAGATTGGTAATAATAAGAGTAATGAGTACAGTAATTGTCGCTCTCTCGATCATATAAGCATAATATGGCTAATAATATGAGTTAGATTGATAATAATAAGAGTAATAAGTATTGTAATTGTCGTTCTATCGATCATATAAGCTTAACATGGCTAATAATATGAGTTAGATTGATAATAATAAGAGTAATGGGTATAGTAATTGTCGTCCTATCGATCATATCCACTTAATATGGCCAATAATATGAGTTAGATTGATAATAATAAGAGTAACAGGTATAGTAATTGTCGTTCTATCGATAATATAAGCATCATATGGCTAATAATATGAGATAGATTGGTAATAATAAGAGTAATAAGTACAGTAATCCTCGTTCAACCGATCATATAAGCATAATATGGCCAATAATATGAGTTAGATTGATAATAGTAAGAGTAACAAGTAAAGTAATTGTCGTTCTATCGATAGTATAAGCATAATATGGCTAATAATATGAGTTAGATTGATAATAATAAGAGTAATGAGTATAGTAGTTGTCGTCCTATCGATCATATCCACATAATATGGCCAATAATATGAGTTAGATTGATATTAATAAGAGTAATAAGTGTAGTAATTGTCGTTCCATCGATCATATAAGCATAATATGGCTAATAATATGAGTTAAATTCATAAAAGTAAGAGTAATAAGTATAGTAATTGTCATTCTATCGATCATATAAGCATAATATGGCTAATAATATGAGTTAGATTGATAATAATGAAAGTAACAGGTTTGGAAATTGTCGTTCAATCGATCATATAAGCATAATATGGCTAATAATATGAGTAAGATTGATAATAATAAGAGTAACAAGTATAGTAATTGTCGTTCTATCCATAATATAAGCATAATATGGCTTATAATATGAGTTAGATTGGTAATAATAAGAGTAATAAGTACAGTAGTCCTCGTTCAATCGATCATATAAGCATAATATGGCCAATAATATGAGTTAGATTGATAATAGTAAGAGTAACAAGTAAAGTAATTGTCGTTCTATCGATAGTATAAGCATAATATGGCTAATAATATGAGTTAGATTGATAATAATAAGAGTAATGAGTAAAGTAACTGTCGTTCTATCGATCATATAAGCATAATATGGCTAATAATATGAGTTAGATTGATAATAATGAGAGTAACAAGTATAGAAATTGTCGTTCAATCGATCATATAAGCATAATATGGCTAATAATATGAGTTAGATTGATAATAATAAGAGTAACAAGTATGGTAATTGTCGTTCTATCGATAATATAAGCATAATATGGCTAATAATACGAGTTAGATTGGTAATAATAAGAATAATATGTACAGTAATCCTCGTTGAATCGATCATATAAGCATAATATGGTCAATAATATGAGTTAGATTGATAATAATAAGAGTAACAAGTATAGTAATTGTCGTTCTATCGATAATATAAGCATAATATGGCTAATAATATGAGTTAGATTGATAATAATAAGAGTAACAAGTATAGTAATTGTCGTTCTATCGATAATATAAGCATAATATGGCAAATAATATGAGTTAGATTGATAATAATAACAGTAATAAGTACAGTAATCTTCGTTCAATCGATCATATAAGCATAATATGGCTAATAATATGATTTAGATTCATAAAAGTAAGAGTAATAAGTATAGTAATTGTCATTCTATCGATCATATAAGCATTATATGGCTAATAATATGAGTTAGATTGATAATAATGAGAGTAACAAGTATAGTAATTGTCGTTCAATCGATCATATAAGCATAATATGGCGAATAATATGAGTTAGATTGATAATAATAAGAGTAATGAGTATAGTAATTGTCGTCCTATCGATCATATCCACATAATATGGCCAATAATATGAGTTAGATTAATATTAATTAGAGTAATAAGTATAGTAATTGTCGTTCAATCGATCATATAAGCATAATATGGCTAATAATATGAGTTAGATTGATAATAATAAGAGTAATAAGTATTGTAATTGTCGTTCTATCGATCATATAAGCTTAATATGGCTAATAATATGAGTTAGATTGATAATAATAAGAGTAATGGGTATAGTAATTGTCGTCCTATCAATCATATCCACATAATATGGCCAATAATATGAGTTAGATTGATAATAATAAGAGTAACAAGTACAGTAATCCTCGTTCAACCGATCATATAAGCATAATATGGCCAATAATATGAGTTAGATTGATAATAGTAAGAGTAACAAGTAAAGTAATTGTCGTTCTATCGATAGTATAAGCATAATATGGCTAATAATATGAGTTAGATTGGTAATAATAAGAGTAATAAGTACAGTAATCTTCGTTCAATCGATAATATAAGCATATTATGGCTAATAATATGAGTTAGATTGATAATAATGAGAGTAACAAGTATAGAAATTGTCGTTCAATCGATCATATAAGCATAATATGTCTAATAATATGAGTTAGATTGATAATAATAAGAGTAACAGGTATAGTAATCCTCGTTCAATCGAACATATAAGCAGAATATGGCCATTAATATGAGTTAGATTGATATTAATAAGAGTAATAAGTATAGTAATTGTCGTTCTATCGATCATATAAGCATAATATGGCTAATAATATGAGTTAGATTGATAATAGTAAGAGTAATAAGTACAGTAATCTTCGTTCAATCGATCATATAAGCATAATATGGCTAATAATATGAGTTAGATTGATAATAATAAGAGTAACAAGTATAGCAATTGTCGTTCTATCGATCATATAAGCATTATATGGCTAATAATATGAGTTAGATTGATAATAATGAGAGTAACAAGTATAGTAATTGTCGTTCAATCGATCATATAAGCATAATATGGCTAATAATATGAGTTAGATTGATAATAGTAACAGTAATAAGTGTAGAAATTGTCGTTCAATCGATCATATAAGCATAATATGGCTAATAATATGAGTTAGATTGATAATAATAAGAGTAATAAGTATAGTAATTGTCGTTCTATCGATCATATAAGCATAATATGGCTAATAATATGTGTTAGATTGATAATAATGAGAGTAACAAGTATAGGAATTGTCGCTCAATCGATCATATAAGCATAATATGGCTAGTAATATGAGTTAGTTTGATAATAATAAGAGTAACAAGTATAGTAATTGTCGTTCTATCGATAATATAAGCATAATATGGCTAATAATATGAGTTAGATTGGTAATAAAAAGAGTAATAAGTACAGTAATCCTCGTTCAATCGATCATATAAGCATAATATGGCCAATAATATGAGTTAGATTGATAATAGTAAGAGTAACAAGTAAAGTAGTGGTCGTTCTATCGATAGTATAAGCATAATATGGCTAATAATATGAGTAAGATTGATAATAATAAGAGTAATGAGTATAGTAATTGTCGTCCTATCGATCATATACACATAATATGGCCAATAATATGAGTTAGATTGATATTAATGAGAGTAATAAGTATAGTAATTGTCGTTCTATCGATCATATAAGCATAATATGGCTAATAATATGAGTTAGATTGATAATAATAAGAGTAATAAGTATTGTAATTGTCGTTCTATCGATCATATAAGCTTAATATGGCTAATAATATGAGTTAGATTGATAATAATAAGAGTAAGGGGTATAGTAATTGTCGTCCTATCGATCATATCCACTTAATATGGCCAATAATATGAGTTAGATTGATAATAATAAGAGTAACAAGTATAGTAATTGTCGTTCTATCGATAATATAAGCATAATATGGCTAATAATATGAGATAGATTGGTAATAATAAGAGTAGTAAGTACAGTAATCCTCGTTCGACCGATCATATAAGCATAATATGGCCAATAATATGAGTTAGATTGATAATAGTAAGAGTAACAAGTAAAGTAATTGTCGTTCTATCGATAGTATAAGCATAATATGGCTAATAATATGAGTTAGATTGGTAATAATAAGAGTAATAAGTACAGTAATCTTCGTTCAATCGATAATATAAGCATATTATGGCTAATAATATGAGTTAGATTGATAATAATGAGAGTAACAACTATACAAATTGTCGTTCAATCAATCATATAAGCATAATATGTCTAATAATATGAGTTAGATTGATAATAATAAGAGTAACAAGTATAGTAATTGTCGTTCTATCGATCATATAAGCATAATATGGCAAATAATATGAGTTAGATTGATAATAACAAGAGTAATAAGTACAGTAATCTTCGTTCAATCGATCATATAAGCATAATATGGTTAATAATATGAGTTAGATTGATAATAATAAGAGTAATAAGTACAGTAATCTTCGTTCAATCGATCATATAAGCATAATATGGTTAATAATATGAGTTAGATTGATAATAATAAGAGTAACAAGTATAGCAATTGTCGTTCTATCGATCATATAAGCATAATATGGCTAATAATATGAGTTAGATTGATAATAATGAGAGCAACAAGTATAGAAATTGTCGTTCAATCGATCATATAAGCATAATATGGCTAATAATATGAGTTAGATTGGTAATAATAAGAGTAATAAGTACAGTAATCTTCGTTCTATCGATCATATAAGCATAATATGGCTAATAATATGAGTTTGATTGATATTAATGAGAGTAACAAGTATAGAAATTATCGTTCAGTCGATCATATAAGCATAATATGGCTAATAATATGAGTTAGATTGATAATAATAAGAGTAATAAGTACAGTAATCTTCGTTCAATCGATCATATAAGCATAATATGGCTAATAATATGAGTTAGATTGATAATAATAAGAGTAATAAGTATTGTAATTGTCGTTCTATCGATCATATAAGCTTAATATGGCTAATAATATGAGTTAGATTGATAATAATAAGAGTAATGGGTATAGTAATTGTCGTCCTATCGATCATATCCACTTAATATGGCCAATAATATGAGTTAGATTGATAATAATAAGAGTAACAAGTATAGTAATTGTCGTTCTATCGATAATATAAGCATAATATGGCTAATAATATGAGATAGATTGGTAATAATAAGAGTAATAAGAACAGTAATCCTCGTTCAATCGATCATATAAGCATAATATGGCCAATAATATGAGTTAGATTGATAATAATAAGAGTAACAAGTATAGCAATTGTCGTTCTATCGATCATATAAGCATTCTATGGCTAATAATATGAGTTAGATTGATAATAATAAGAGTAACAAGTATAGTAATTGTCGTTCTATCGATAATATAAGCATAATATGGCTAATAATATGAGTTAGATTGGTAATAATAAGAGTAATAAGTACAGTAATCCTCGTTCAATCGATCATATAAGCATAATATGGCCAATAATATGAGTTAGATTGATAATAGTAAGAGTAACAAGTAAAGTAATTGTCGTTCTATCGATAGTATAAGCATAATATGGCTAATAATATGAGTAAGATTGATAATAATTAGAGTAATGGGTATAGTAATTGTCGTCCTATCGATCATATCCACTTAATATGGCCAATAATATGAGTTAGATTGATAATAATAAGAGTAACAAGTATAGTAATTGTCGTTCTATCGATAATATAAGCATAATATGGCTAATAATATGAGATAGATTGGTAATAATAAGAGTAATAAGTATAGTAATCCTCGTTCAACCGATCATATAAGCATAATATGGCCAATAATATGAGTTAGATTGATAATAGTAAGAGTAACAAGTAAAGTAATTGTCGTTCTATCGATAGTATAAGCATAATATGGCTAATAATATGAGTAAGATTGATAATAATTAGAGTAATGGGTATAGTAATTGTCGTCCTATCGATCATATCCACTTAATATGGCCAATAATATGAGTTAGATTGATAATAATAAGAGTAACAAGTATAGTAATTGTCGTTCTATCGATAATATAAGCATAATATGGCTAATAATATGAGATAGATTGGTAATAATAAGAGTAATAAGTATAGTAATCCCCGTTCAACCGATCATATAAGCATAATATGGCCAATAATATGAGTTAGATTGATAATAGTAAGAGTAACAAGTAAAGTAATTGTCGTTCTATCGATAGTATAAGCATAATATGGCTCATAATATGAGTTAGATTGGTAATAATAAGAGTAATAAGTACAGTAATCTTCGTTCAATCGATAATATAAGCATATTATGGCTAATAATATGAGTTAGATTGATAATAATGAGAGTAACAAGTATAGAAATTGTCGTTCAATCGATCATATAAGCATAATATGTCTAATAATATGAGTTAGATTGATAATAATAAGAGTAACAGGTATAGTAATCCTCGTTCAATCGATCATATAAGCATAATATGGCCATTAATATGAGTTAGATTGATATTAATAAGAGTAATAAGTATAGTAATTGTCGTTCTATCGATCATATAAGCATAATATGGCTAATAATATGAGTTAGATTGATAATAACAAGAGTAATGGGTATAGTAATTGTCGTCCTATCGATCATATCCACTTAATATGGCCAATAATATGAGTTAGATTGATAATAATAAGAGTAACAAGTATAGTAATTGTCGTTCTATCGATAATATAAGCATAATATGGCTAATAATATGAGATAGATTGGTAATAATAAGAGTAATAAGTACAGTAATCCTCGTTCAACCGATCATATAAGCATAATATGGCCAATAATATGAGTTAGATTGATAATAGTAAGAGTAACAAGTAAAGTAAATTGTCGTTCTATCGATAGTATAAGCATAGTATGGCTAATAATATGAGTTAGATTGATAATAATAAGAGTAATGAGTACAGTAATTGTCGTTCTATCGATCATATAAGCATAATATGACTAATAATATGAGTTAGATTGATAATAATGAGAGTAACAAGTATAGAAATTGTCGTTCAATCGATCATATAAGCTTAATATGGCTAATAATATGAGTTAGATTGATAATAATAAGAGTAACAAGTATAGTAATTGTCGTTCTATCGATAATATAAGCATAATATGGCTAATAATATGAGTTAGATTGGTAATAATAAGAGAAATAAGTACAGTAATCTTCGTTCAATCGATAATATAAGCATATTATGGCTAATAATATGAGTTAGATTGATAATAATGAGAGTAACAAGTATAGAAATTGTCGTTCAATCGATCATATAAGCATAATATGTCTAATAATATGAGTTAGATTGATAATAGTAAGAGTAACAAGTAAAGTAATTGTCGTTCTATCGATAGTATAAGCATAATATGGCTAATAATATGAGTTAGATTGATAATAATGAAAGTAACAGGTTTAGAAATTGTCGTTCAATCGATCATGTAAGCATAATATGGCTAATAATATGAGTTAGATTGATAATAATAAGAGTAACAAGTATAGCAATTGTCGTTCTATCGATAATATAAGCATAATATGGCTAATAATATGAGTTAGATTGATAATAATGAGAGTAACAAGTATAGTAATTGTCGTTCTATCGATAATATAAGCATAATATGGCTAATAATATGAGTTAGATTGATAATAATGAGAGTAACAAGTATAGAAATTGTCGTTCAATCGATCATATAAGCATAATATGTCTAATAATATGAGTTAGATTGGTAAAAGTAAGAGTAATAAGTATAGTAATTGTCATTCTATCGATCATATAAGCATAATATGGCTAATAATATGAGTTAGATTGATGATAATAACAGTAATAAGTGTAGTAATTGTCGTTCAATCGATCATATAAGCATAATATGGCTAATAATATGAGTTAGATTGATAATAATAAGAGTAGTGAGTATAGTAATTGTCGTCCTATCGATCATATCCACATAATATGGCCAATAATATGAGTTAGATTGATATTAATAAGAGTAATAAGTGTAGTAATTGTCGTTCCATCGATCATATAAGCATAATATGGCAAATAATATGAGTTAGATTGATAATAATAAGAGTAATAAGTACAGTGATCTTCGTTCAATCGATGATATAAGCATAATATGGCTAATAATATGATTTAGATTCATAAAAGTAAGAGTAATAAGTATAGTAATTGTCATTACTATCGATCATATAAGCATAATATGGCTAATAATATGAGTTAGATTGATAATAATGAAAGTAACAGGTTTAGAAATTGTCGTTCAATCGATCATATAAGCATAATATGGCTAATAATATGAGTAAGATTGATAATAATAAGAGTAACAAGTATAGTAATTGTCGTTCTATCGATAATATAAGCATAATATGGCTTATAATAAGAGTTAGATTAGTAATAATAAGAGTAATAAGTACAGTAATCCTCGTTCAATCGATCATATAAGCATAATATGGCCAATAATATGAGTTAGATTGATAATAGTAAGAGTAACAAGTAAGGTAATTGTCGTTCTATCGATAGTATAAGCATAATATGGCTAATAATATGAGTTAGATTGATAATAATAAGAGTAATGAGTATAGTAATTGTCGTCCTATCGATCATATCCACATAATATGGCCAATAATATGAGTTAGATTGATATTAATTAGAGTAATAAGTATAGTAATTGTCGTTCCATCGATCATATAAGCATAATATGGCTATTAATATGAGTTAGATTGATAATAATAAGAGTAACGAGAATAGTAATTGTCGTCCTATCGATCATATCCACATAATATGGCCAATAGTATGAGTTAGATTGATATTAATTAGAGTAATAAGTATAGTAATTGTCGTTCAATCGATCATATAAGCATAATATGGCTAATAATATGAGTTAGATTGATAATAATAAGAGTAATAAGTATTGTAATTGTCGTTCTATCGATCATATAAGCTTAATATGGCTAATAATATGAGTTAGATTGATAATAATAAGAGTAATGGGTATAGTAATTGTCGTCCTATCAATCATATCCACATAATATGGCCACTAATATGAGTTAGATTGATAATAATAAGAGTAACAAGTATAGTAATTGTCGTTCTATCGATCATATAAGCATAATATGGCTAATAATATGAGTTTGATTGATAATAATGAGAGTAACAAGTATAGAAATTGTCGATCAATCGATCATATAAGCATAATATGGCTAATAATATGAGTTAGATTGATAATAATAAGAGAAATAAGTATAGCAATTGTCGTTCTATCGATCATATAAGCATTATATGGCTAATAATATGAGTTAGATTGATAATAATGAGAGTAACAAGTATAGCAATTGTCGTTCTATCGATCATATAAGCATTATATGGCTAATAATATGAGTTAGATTGATAATAATGAGAGTAACAAGTATAGTAATTGTCGTTCAATCGATCATATAAGCATAATATGGCTATTAATATGAGTTAGATTGATAATAATAAGAGTAACGAGAATAGTAATTGTCGTCCTATCGATCATATCCACATAATATGGCCAATAATATGAGTTAGATTGATATTAATTAGAGTAATAAGTATAGTAATTGTCGTTCAATCGATCATATAAGCATAATATGGCTAATAATATGAGTTAGATTGATAATAATAAGAGTAATAAGTATTGTAATTGTCGTTCTATCGATCATATAAGCTTAATATGGCTAATAATATGAGTTAGATTGATAATAATAAGAGTAATGGGTATAGTAATTGTCGTCCTGTCAATCATATCCACATAATATGGCCAATAATATGAGTTAGATTGATAATAATAAGAGTAACAAGTATAGTAATTGTCGTTCTATCGATAATATAAGCATAATATGGCTAATAATATGAGTTAGATTGGTAATAATAAGAGTAATAAGTACAGTAATCCTCGTTCAATCGATCATATAAGCATAATATGGCCAATAATATGAGTTAGATTGATAATAGTAAGAGTAACAAGTAAAGTAATTGTCGTTCTATCGATAGTATAAGCATAATATGGCTAATAATATGAGTTAGATTGATAATAATAAGAGTAATGAGTATAGTAATTGTCGTTCTATCGATCATATAAGCATAATATGGCTAATAATATGAGTTAGATTGATAATAATGAGAGTAGCAAGTATAGAAATTGTCGTTCAATCGATCATATAAGCATAATATGGCTAATAATATGAGTTAGATTGGTAATAATAAGAGTAATAAGTACTGTAATCTTCGTTCTATCGATCATATAAGCATAATATGGCTAATAATATGAGTTTGATTGATATTAATGAGAGTAACAAGTATAGAAATTGTCGTTCAGTCGATCATATAAGCATAATATGGCTAATAATATGAGTTAGATTGATAATAATAAGAGTAATAAGTACAGTAATCTTCGTTCAATCGATCATATAAGCATAATATGGTTAATAATATGAGTTAGATTGATAATAGTAAGAGTAACAAGTAAAGTAATTGTCGTTCTATCGATAGTATAAGCATAATATGG